>NC_079431.1:23433113-23608113 GCF_026213295.1 Gadus chalcogrammus
CAGTAACGTTGTCTGCCTTTCTGTGTTTCTCTCTGTCTGTGTGTCTCTCTGTCTGTCTGTCTGTTCCTCTGTCTGTATGTCTCAGGTGAGCAGGGCGAGGTTGAGGGACGTGTTAATATTAAAGGGGACATATTATGAAAACAACACTTTTCCAGGGATTTTGTTGTTTTGGGTCTCTGGTGCTCCCACACGCATACAAACTTTTAAGAATTCTTATTTTTTGAGTGAGATATGCATTTCTGAAAGTACCAAGCCTACAGTTACCAAACGAGCGAGTCAGTTTTGGCGCCCCCTCCTACGTAAGAAGGGGGCACATTTTAATATTACATCCCACTTCCCCACCCCCCTCCAATCAGAGCATAGCTAAGATTTTGTGGACCAGCGGACGAGTAGCTCCAGCGGGGGGAACTACCGCCGAGCTCCCCCCGCCGGAGCTGGCGGACTGCCGCCGAAGATTCGGCGGCAGTCCGGAGTAGGAGACATGGAGGAGAAATGGATTGTTCTCATGGAGCTGAGCTGCCGGACTGCTGCCGAGCTCCCCCCGCCGGACTGCCGCCAAAGAGTACACCCGCCAGAGCTGCCGGACTGCCAATGTAGTTTCGGCGGCAGCTCTGGCGGGGGAAGCTTGGTGGCAGTCCGGCAGTTCAGCTCCCGGAATACAATCCCTTTCTCCTACATTTCGCTGTTCAATATGGACTTCAAGTCAAGGCCAAAGTTTCTTTCCCCCAATTCTTCTCAACCATGGCCCACTACGAGTCTTTACTTGTTGTGGAAGTACCAGAGACGTCAGACGCAGTCTTTATGATTCATAAAATCATCCGAGGTGCACATAGCTTTTGGCCGTGATATTAGATATAATATTATATAAGCACCTACATATTATATAATATTATTATTATATTATATTATATAGATATAGAGCTTGAGGAATCCGCACACGGCAACAATCACTTCTCCTCCATGCTGTGGTTCACTCTGACAGCTCATTTGTCAATGGGCAGCAGCTACTGCATTAAAGCTACAGACACCAGAAACAGCGCATTCTGAAGGGACTGAAACAGAGGGGAATAGTGGTAGGCGAGATTTTTTTCCCTAAAAGCTTTTTCCAGCAAACAGCTTCAAAAACATGTTTTCTGGAACTCATATACTATGTTTACTTGTTTGGAAAAAAACATAATATGTCTCCTTTAATATAATTGTTCTATAATATATATTATTACTATTCTTATTAGTGATATATTTCAGTGTTCTTGTGAATATTCCTCTTCTGTGTGTTGTAACAGGGGAACAGGGGTCTGAGCGGGGGTCACACAGGGTGTGGTTGAGGGATGTGTTTGCGGTAAAGGTGAAGAGGCGTCGTGCTGCGGGCCAGCAGACTGGGGGCGCTGTGCTGGGCCTCTGTCTGTTCTGCAGCCACAGGACAGGAAACACCCTGCAGGAGGTCAGGACCCACCTCCTCAACACCTCCCTCAGCCTCTGTCACACCTGGGTAACCCAGCTGACCCAGCTGCTGACAGGTAACACACGCATGCACGCACATAAACACACATACACACACACACACACACACACACACACACACACACACACACACACACACACACACACACACACACACACACACACACACACACACACACACACAAACACACACACAATGAAGTCACTCAAGTGTGTAAAAGGTCAATGTGTAGTTGTTGTGCTAGGGGTTGAGTTGAATTGTTCTGTAAAGTGTGTAGTTGTAATGAAGTGCTTACAGATTGATTGGAGAAGTTTGCTGGTCACATTGATGTTACCTAACACCTCTTCTTGCTAAGCTATATGCTAGCGTACCTCCTCATGCTCTCCTCAACACCATCATCTCACCCAGGGTTCAAGTTATGATTCCATCTCTGTGGGGGTCTTAAAACAAAAAAAATAATTATAGATGCGCAATTAAATATAGGCTATTGTTACACGGCTCTTCTCAATGCTGTAGAATGCTCCGTTCACTTGGGCCTTCCCGACTTCCGGCGGTCAAGTATTTTTCGATAATTGACCGTTGCTAAGCATATAATGACCACTGTCAAGGAAAGTGAACTTATCAACCCCAGTGTATTCGGTTGCTATGCGACGTCAACGTCTTCGGCAAACTATTTCTCTGCTGATCAACACTACGAATGGTAACAAATAAATTGTAAAAATACACACCGTGTGAAGTAATTTTATCGTTTTGGCAATTAACCGTTAACCGAAAATAAGCCCCTTCAGGTCGAAGCAAGTCACCTGCCCTTCGCGTCGGTGGCCGGTTCGCCCTGTCTGGGCTTATTTCCCGATAATGACCGGCGTTCAATACATTATCCCTTACTTATCATCAATATAACTCTGTTCGTGTAAGGGAAAATAGCTTTATTGCAATTAAAATATAATGCTGCTGTATTTGCAGAGACCCCCACAGATAATTGAGTTTGCTTCTTTCATGGGAGCCAGACCTCCCTCTATGGGAGCTCAGCTCCCACTTGCTCCCACCTAACTCAAACCCTGATCTCACCTCTCCTCTATAGCTCCTCTCCTCAAAAAACCAACCAAATAAAGAAAACTTTGTGTGTGTGCGCGTGTGTGTCTGTGCCTGTGCACTGGTTTGTGGGGTTACATATTAACTTGTTTTCCTTGAGTCCTTCTGTGTATCCTTAGTGACCAGAATCTCCCTGCTCTGTGAAACATTTACCCACCCACATCATCATCATCCTCCTCCTCCTCATCATCATCATCATCATCATCATCATCATTAATAACAGTATCAAAGGACCGTTAGTCAGTCGTCCTCATCATCCTCATCATCCTCATCAATAACAGTATCAGAGGACAGTGAGTCACTCTGGTGTATCTCAGAGTGTCTCCCGGTCCTCCTATACAGGTCATCCTCCAACAGCTGTCCCCTCTCCTTCTAGTACTCACTTATGCATGTCTACAAGTCTGTCTGTCCCTCTGTCTGTCTCTCTGCCTATTTGTCTGTCTGCCTGAGGATGTATTCTTTCTACCTGTTTGTCTACCTTTCTGTCTATCTACCTGTTGGTCTGCTGAAGGGTAAATCAGTGATTGCTGATGAAACGTTATACCCATCCCCAACAACAACAGGATTAGTTACCATGGAAAGCAACCATCACAGCACCAGGCTGGACTTTATATGACACCTGAGCATGCTGTCTCTCTATTGCTGTTCTTCAACACCGAGAATGGACTGGAGAGACCTGCAGACTTGCAAGAATGTCTTTGGAGGTGGTCGTTGAAGTTAGGACGCCAGCTCTTTTTACAGATCTGTGTTCTTGACACCACCCTGAAATGCCTCCAAGCCTTTCAGTCTGGCAGGGTTCTGCTCTCAGCTGTGTGCCACTCACATTCCAGTCATTAAGATAGCATACAAGGACATACTAATGTAGTATTATTAAGTTGCATAATGTCCATATATCAATTAATTTAATAATATAAAAACATAGGCTAAACGGACAGTAGGAACTTTTTTATTGAACTTTAGAACAGTCTCACAAAGCAATGCAAGATTCTGTCTTTTTCTCCTTCTGTGATCCAACCAGGTTTAGACAAGAGAAGGGAGACCACTCTTTGTGGATCAGTTCACTGATCCCTCCAGTACGTGCCCTGGTCCATTTAGCTTTGGCCCTCCTCGACTCATAGATATGGCCCTGTCTAACCCCGTGAAGGTTCACAAAAGATTAATACCCAAATCCTGAACTAACCCTTTAATGTGTGTGTGTGTGTGTGTGTGTGTGTGTGTGTGTGTGTGTGTGTGTGTGTGTGTGTGTGTGTGTTTGTGTGTATGTGTGTGTGTGTGTGTGTGTGTGTGTGTGTGTGTGTGTGTGTGTGTGTGTGTGTGTGTGTGTGTGTCATTTGTATCAAGGTATTATTGTAGCAAAAGTCTTTAGCACCTGTAACTGCAGATTTTGTGTGCGTACTCTAAAGTCACAAATGTGTAGCAGTACATTTGAAGTCCTACATATTTTTCTACCATTGTAAACACAAAATAGGGTCTACGAGTTCACAAGTCTGTGTTACTGGTGCAGAAATCCTATCCTGTGCATCACAACTTCAGAGAGTCATGCGGCATGCACTTGACACTTTTGCTACAATCATTGCAGCGCAGTTGGTGCAAAACACATTCACACACCTGTGTTTCATAATCTGCGAACATGCCCAAAATGTGTGCACAGTGCACACAAATATATCTGTATAATTTGTGTGTGTGTGTGTGTTTTTAAATTTGTATAACTTGTGTGTGTGTGTGTATAACATGTGTTTGTGTTTGTAGTGCTCCCCAGGCCCAAACAGCTGAAGGTGTTCATTAACCCAGGAAGCCATAAGAAGCAGTCAGTCCTCATCTACAGAGAACACATCGCTCCCCTCTTCAGGATGGCAGACATACACACAGACATCACCAGTACGTCTGTCTGTTCCCCTCTCTGAACGTCTGTCTGGCTGTCTGTCCTCTCTCTGTCTGTCTCTCTGCCTGACTCTACATTTATCCATATCATGAGTGTGTGTGTGTGTGTGTGCGTGCATGCGTGTGTGTGCGCGTGTGTGCGTGCGTGTGTGTGTGCAGAAGGGGGTAAAGTTCAGAGTTAATGGCGATCACTATGTAACTTGATCGGAGTCCATCTGTTACAACTGTGGGAGGTGCTCTCTCTCCTCACTTTTCCTTTCTCCTCCTTCCCAACCTCCCACCTCCTCTCCTTTCTCCTAACCTCCCACCTCTTTCCTTCCCTCATTTCCTCTCCTCTCCTCTCTCCTAATCTACAGAGAACCCCTCCTGTCCTCTCTCCTAACCTCTCACTTCTCTCCTTCCCATATTTAATCGCTTCTTCTAACCTCCCACCTCCTTTCCTCTCTCCTAATCACTCACTTCTCTCCTTCCCTCATTTCATCTCCACTTCTAACCTCCCACCTCCTTTCCTCTCTCCTAAACTCTCTCCTTCCTTAATTTAATCTCCTCCTTCTTTCCTCCCATATCACCTCCTCTATTTCGCTCTCCTCCTTTCCTCTTCCCTCCACTCCTCCTCCCCGTGTGTTTTGTGGGGGAGGGGTAATGACCAGATGGTTTGATGCTTATTGCCCCACTTAGTGTTTCTAGGACACTCACACCCCCACCCCCACCCCCACCCCCTCCCAAACACACACACACACACACACACACACACCACACACACCACACACACCACACACACACACACACACACACACACACACACACACACACACACACACACACACACTTAGGATATAAGAAGCAGTAACAGTTGCTCGAGCAGGGTCTGAATCTAGACTCTAATGGAATAGGCTGAATCTAGACTCTTAACTATTATCCAATGAGCATATTTCCAGTACTTAAACACTTTAAATATCAGCCCATACCGCCTTTCAAGGCCTCCTATCATGATGAATGAAAGCGGAGACAAAGAAGATGTGAAACGCAAGCGAAAGCCCAACTGGTCCCAGGACCAATTGCCACTGCTGGCCCAGTTTGTGCTGGTGAGGAGGGGGATTATGTTTGGGAATTTATATCTTATATTTATATTTCAGTGCTCCGAAAAACCAATTAACAGAGTCCCTTTCAGTTTTTTTTTTCCAAACCAAACACAGATTCAATTTGTTTTTTACGCATAGGCCTAAGTGTAACTTGCATAATCACTTACGTACATATTATAATTTAACTGTGCTCCCGGTTGTAGATTGAGATAGTGTGTCAAGAGCCACGTCTTGCAGGGATAGCCACTGTCACCCAGCAAGTGGCACCCAGCTGGTACTTGGTGCCTCTCAAAAAGCTGCCTCAAACCGCTCTCCATTAAAATAAGCAAATTATGGTAGATCCAGGCCACATTGCAACAACATCAAGAATGGTAAAATTGTAATCAAAAACAATCTGTGTGTTGATGGAGTGGACTTTCTTTCGATTGACCAAAACGTCCTGATCTGTTCACGGCGCAAAGATTTTGATGTACGTCCCATCAATAGCACCGACCACACCGGGCATACCTGCGATGCCATGAAGTTTGCTTTGATCCTGTATAGTTGCTGATTGTCCAAAGGCAACCGGATAAACTGTTGAATGAAATGTGGTCTAGAGAGTGTGTTGATGGTTTGATTTATGGCACGGCCATAAATTCCTAAAGCGATATTCCTAAAGCGTCGGCATTGCAAAGTTGCATTTTCCCTGTTGCTAAATATCGAAGTGTTGCCAAACATGTTATCTCCGAACTGATTGGGTTATTCCTGTTTGTTGTGGACGTTATTGTATCCCGCACTAATTCAACCACAAGTTTGATACCTCATGATTTTGCCTATATTTAAGCGACCTTGACTATCTTGAAGGGAAAAATCCAAGTTACCGTATTTTCCGGACTATAAGTCGCGTTTTTTTTGTAGTTTGGCTTGCCCTGCGACTTATATTTCGAAGCGACTTATATACCAAAATTGTGCGTACATAATCTTCGGCCGCAAGAATGGCACCTGTCATTCATTAGGCCTACAACTGAACGCTGCAAGCCTACTGCAACCACTGAATAAATTATATTCTCGTCGTCATCGTCCTCAATGTCCTCCGGTTCAACCAAAGCTACCCCAGCCTAGCTGCCAATGTTGTGCAACATAGCTGTCCACACATATCACAGCGCATGACTTGGCGGCGAAACTGGAGTCCTCCGCTGGACTTGTGAAGGCATCTAAAGCGCAACTTCCACCTCCCGATCGTGCCCTCAGGTTTAGGACCGCGGCGCATACGCGTCCGGTGGAATCCCGGTGTCCTCGAATTCGGTATACTCTCAACTACGAGTGGGACCGACACACCTATATTGCTATTGCAATTTTATTCAGTCTCTCCAGACTAAACGTTGTTGTTTAAATGTTTAAAAATAAATGCGACTTATACACCGATGCAACGTATATATGTTTTTTTCCTCGTCATGGAGCATTTTTTGACTGATGCGACTAATATGACTACTGATGCGAAAATACGGTATTATTATTATTATATCTCTTTATCAATTCAGAGTCCTCCAGTGTCTCCAAAGCATTCCGTCTCGCTGCAGCCATTTTCAGATTCTTTGTGAATAGGTCTAAGGAGTCCTTTCAAGGACTTTTAAGCTCTCCTACATTTAGGTACTACTTTTAGGCCTAAATACCTTATGAATTGCTCATAGCAAAATAAAATATGAGCCCTACATTTAAGACTGACACGCCAATTCTTTTTAGGAGTTACTCCTAAATCCACCACTTATGACCTACTTTTAGCCCTACGATTCTTTGTGAATACGGCCCCTAATACGTTGTGTTTGAGACCAGTACAAGCCTAATACCCAGTATGGAATCAAATCTTAATCAATTCATTGTAGCTGGTTTAGCTGGTTTACTAACCCTAGTTTCCTAACACTAGCTTCCTAACCCTAGTTTCTTAACACTAGCTTCCTAAACCTAGCTCCCTAACCCTAGTTTCCTAACACTAGCTTACTAACCCTAGTTTCCTAACCCTAGCTCCCCAAAACTAGTTTCCTAACACTCGCTTCCTAACCCTAGCTTCCTAAGCCTAGCTCCCTAACCCTAGTTTCCTAACACAAGCTTCCTAACCTCAGCTCACTATCCATAGTTTCCTAACAATAGTTCTCTTACCCAATAGCTCAATAACTCTGGCTTCTGAACTCTAGCCTCTTAACTCTAGCTCCCCTACCCTAGGCTCCTAAGCTTAGCACCCTAACCCTAGTTTCCTAACCGTAGCTACTTGATCCTAGTTCCCTCGCCCTATAGCTCCCTAACTCTGGCTACCTAACTCTAGCCTCTCACATTAGCCTACTAACCCTAGCACCTTAGCTCTAGCTTCCTCAGCCCAGCTCCCTAGCAGCCGAGTGTTGAGGTGTGAAACTGACTACTAACCTGTCTCTCTCTCTGTAGTTACTGAAAGGAAAGGACACATTCTGATGGTAGTGAAGGAATGCAGTCTCACACAATACGACGGGTAGGCTACTCCTCATCATTCATCTGTCTGTCTGCCTGTCTGTCTGCTACAAGTCTGTCCGTAGGGTGAGTGGGAGGGTGCAGGTGTATTGGAGGCAGAGAGCAATAAGAGATAATCTTACAGCAGATGAGCTAGTCTGGTTTTGTATTTTTACGATTGCTTACACACTAAAATAAAATAGATAAAAAATGAAAACAGATTGTGAGACTTCAGTCAAGGTGCAGAACCTCAGTCCAGATCTGCAAGACTAGAAGCACATTCTCAGTCTCACAGCTTTTGTAAAACACTAAACACAGTATACTGCTTAACACTGAACTTCTCTATGAGACACAGAATGACATTAGTTGAACGGCCCGACATAAACGGCTCTATGGTGTTGATAGGGGAGTGTGTGTGTAGAGTTCTATAACTCGACTCACCAGGCATGTAACCATACCCCTTATCGTTTCACGGGTGCTCCTTCTCCTTTTACCAGTGTCTGTTATTGTTGCTAGCCATACAAATAAAAAAGTATATCTGTATATTTTGGGGAAGGTTTTGGGCCCCCTGCTAGAGCTGCTGGGGGCAGCAACTCATCCTCAAAGCGGTTAAATCTACTAATAATAGTAGTAAGCAGAGGGTTGCATTCATTAACCGTTACATTGCAAACACTGGCTGGTTAAAGTTCTCAATGCAGTTCCATCTCCTCCCAGGAGCCCTCTGCCCAGGGTCTTCTCCCATACATAAAGCACCCAAGATGTCAGGGTTTCTTTTGCCTCGTCTGTCGTGGTAAACGACATCTTGATGCAATTGTGATTCTCTATCAAAGTTGCCAGATAAACAAGGAGACAACAACGAGTCGATGCCCTTCTGTTGAAGCTTAATGCAGATCTCCTTGTGGTCCTGCTGTGACTCTGTCGTCCAAGAGCTGTTTGGAGGAAGATCAACTTTCATCTTGGAAAAAAGAATAAGTGCTCATAGCACCAAGAACATGAAATAATTTTCTCCTTATAGTTATGTACGCCAAAAAGGTAATAATTTATAATTTATGTTATGGTCCATTTGTACTACAACCACTTATAGATTTGTCCAAACACAATTTACATGTGGACAAATTGTATATCGTACTTGTAGATGGTTGAGCTCAATAATGGTTAAACCATCTAAATGTATCCAGCAACCTGTTGGTGGTAACTTGATGGTGTAGAAATGATAACTAAGAAATTGAAGGCAACGTTGGAGGAAGAGGGAGGGTGGGGATGAGAGAGAGAGCCTATGGAGGGGGCAGGGAGAGAGAGGAAGATCTGGACCTGGGGGAGGAGGTGGATGAAGAAGACAAGGACCAAATTGATCATATCAGGTTCGAGCAACATAAGATTACCGTGGTAGTTATAAACCAGAGGTTGACATTTAGAGGCTGGACAGAGAGTTTAGCGAATCCTCAGCAGATATAGTGTTGCAACAGTATTTAAGACACCATGACAAGAGCACAAGCAAAATTGTTCCACTGCCTCCAGTAACATCAGTACACTGTAGCCTATTTGCACATAGGAACTTCTTGGTTCCCATTCACGGCCTTCCATGTTTGAACCAATGCCTTGTCCGCTGGGATGCCTTGTTTGACTAAACACATGCTAAACTGCCTGGTCTACATAGGATCACAGGTCGAGGAAGTCCAGGAGGAAGGGGCCCGATATTCTCAGAGGAACACACAGAGAGCTATCGTTAACATGGCTATGGCGAATGATGCAATACCCCTTAGAAAAATTCAAACACCCTCGATGACCACAACGTTTTCAATAATTTCCATCTCCTCTGTCAGCACTGTTGTTGAAGTGTGAAGAAGAGGTAGAGATTTGGGTAGAATCTTCATCAGCTAATAAGCTACAGTTGCTGTCTGACGTGGTTCAGATAGTCTTGGTGAAGTCCTGGGTGTTCAGCCTTATGTGCTGATGATTGAGCAGTTGTCATGGTCTGTGTCGTGTTTTGGTGTGTTTCCCTCCTGTGTTGATTACTGCTCCCTCCCTCCCCTAATGTGTCTCAGCTGTTCCTCGTTGCGTGTCTTGTGTTTGTTACTTAAGCCCTTGTCTTTCCTTTGTTCCTCGTGCTGTCATTGTGGTTTGTTGGTCCTGTGTGTTCTCTGTGGTTACCTGTGTTCCCTTGCTCCTTGCTCCTTGCCTTAGCCTTTTGGCAGAAATAAAGTGCAGTTTTTCCCTACCCGTCTGCATCTGGGTCCTACCTGCCTGCCTGCCTGCACCCACAACCTTAACAGAATGACAGCACCAAACTTGGACCCAGCGGATGCTCTATTTTTCCGTGAGTTGGAGGATTTGTTAGTGTCGATAATCATAGCTATGGATGGCTGGGAGAACATTCCCAGCAGGAAGGAGCAGGGAGGCTGTGTTTGGGCGTACGTGCAGGCTTTTGCGTCAAGGCCCGAGTTGGAGGACGTCTTACCACGAGTGGGCAGTCGAGCTGCCTCAACCCCACAACCTTTTGGCCCGGAGAGCTACATGCCACTGCCACCGGACTTTGGTGACCGGCCTAAGCCTCTACGCTCCTGCTCTCAGCCTCTGCCCCCGGTCCCCAGCTACCAGCCTCAGCCCCCGGTCCCCAGCTACAAGCCTCTGCCCCCGGTCCCCCGCTACCAGCCTCTGCCCCCGGTCCCCAGCTACCAGCCTCTGCGCCCGGTCCCCAGCTACCAGCCTCTGCCCCCGGTCCCCAGCTACCAGCCTCTGCCCCCGGTCCCCAGCTACCAGCCTCTGCCCCCGGTCCCCAGCTACCAGCCTCTGCCCCCGGTCCCCAGCTACCAGCCTCCTCCCTTACGGACAATCAGAGTGGGGGTGGTGAGTTTGGGGTACCACCCGGTTCCTCCTGGCACTCCAGCTTCCGCACTGACTCAGGTCCCCGAGCCCTGTCTGGTTCCTGAGCCCACTCCTCACCTTCCAGAGGGGGACCGGCCTCTTTGCCTGTCTGAGGAGGTCCGCCCTCTGCTCCTGCCGGAGGAGGCCCGCCCTCCAGACCTGCCTGAGGAGGTCCGCCCTTTGCTCCTGCCGGTGGGGGCCCGCCCTCCAGACCGTCCAGGGGAGGCACGCCCTCCGCTCCTGCCTGTGGGAGTCCTCCCTCCACTCCTTCCCAAGGGGGGTCCCTCTTCAAGGCCTTCCAGAGGGGTCCCACCTTCCAAACCTTTTGGAAGGGGCACGCCCTCTTCTCCAGAGGGGACACGCCCTCTACCTTGCCTTTCTGAGGGGTCCCACCTTCCAGAGGGGGTCAGCCCTCTACCTGGCCTTCCTCCAGCGGGGATCCGCCCTCTACCTGGCCTTCCTCCAGAGGGGAGCCGCCCTCTACCTGGCCTTCCTCCAGAGGGGACCCGCCCTCTACCTGGCCTTCCTCCGGAGGCGTCCCGCCCTCTACCTGGCCTTCCTCCAGAGGGGACCCGCCCTCTACCTCGCCTTCCTCCAGAGGGGACACGCCCTCTACCTGGCCTTCCTCCAGAGGGGACCCGCCCTCTACCTCGCTTTCCTCCAGAGGGGACATGCCCTCTACCTCGCCTTCCTCCTGAGGGGACCCGCCCCCCACCTCGCCTTCGCCGGCCTCCTGAAGGGTTCCGCCTTCGCCGCTGCCAGCCTTCAGAGAGGTTTCCTTGCCGCTGCAGGCCTCCTGAGGGACTGAGCCCTCATCGTCCTTGCCGCCGGCCTCCTGAAGGGTTCCGCCTTCACTCTGCCTCTGCTTGCCCCCCAGGCCGTCCGCCTGAGACTCCCTGCCATGCCCTGGGGCAACTTTCTGGCCGCCCGCCTGACACCCCTCCGCTCTGCCCCAGTCCATTTATTTATTTATTTTGATTGTCGTGGGTCGCCTGGGAGTCGACCCCTAATGGTACTGTCATGGTCTGTGTCGTGTTTTGGTGTGTTTCCCTCCTGTGTTGATTACTGCTCCCTCCCCTAATGTGTCTCAGCTGTTCCTCGTTGCGTGTCTTGTGTTTGTTACTTAAGCCCTTGTCTTTCCTTTGTTCCTTGTGCTGTCATTGTGGTTTGTTGGTCCTGCGTGTTCTCTGTGGTTACCTGTGTTCCCTTGCTCCTTGCCTTAGCCTTTTGGCAGAAATAAAGTGCCGTTTTTCCCTAACCGTCTGCATCTGGGTCCTACCTGCCTGCACCCACAACCTTAACAGCAGTACTATCTTATACTGAATGTAGGGCTTCAAACCAGAATACTCTAGATACAGTCTATGTAGGACTAGGATTTGTGGAATTATATTGTTTCTATATTCCTAAAACCTACCACACCCTAACCAGTCACCCACTTTTTAACACTGTATGTGTGTGTGTGTGTGTGTGTGTGTGTGTGTGTGTGTGTGCGCGGACATGTAGTGTGGTGTGTGTAGGGGGTGATGGTACTGTAGCAGAGCTGGCCCATGCCCTGGTTCTGAGAGCACAGCTAGAGTCCCAGAGGGACCCAGACTGTGATCTCAACCCAGTCCAGGCTACTCTTCCCCTGGGAATCATCCCTGCTGGTGAGCTCATTGACACATTGCCAGACTGCTATTGCTAATAGGAAGGTAGATGTTGACACTGACTGCCTATAGAATGTTGACTGTGTCTATTGAATATTAACTGTCATGTAGAATGTTGACTCTGTCTATATACTTTTTTTTATAATAATACATTTAATTTAGAGGCGCCTTTCAAGACACCAAAGGTCACCTTACAGAGCATATAGTCATCATTCAAAACTATGTAAAACAGACTAGGAATAAAAGGAAAACAGAGGTTAAACATGAATAATAATAATTAATAACCCTCAAAGACGCCTAAAGTGAAGGGGGGACCTCACTAACCACCACCAATATGTAGCACCCACTTGGGTGATGCACGGCAGCCAATCGGTGCCAGAACGCTCACTACACACCAGCTTGAGGTGGAGAGTTAGGGATGAGGTGGAGAGTGAGGGAAAAGAACATTTAAACACTATCGACCATATTTAAACACTATCGATCACATTTAAACAATATCGACCACATGTAAACACCATCGTGTTTACATGTGGTCACCCACATTTCACATATCACCCACATTTAAACACTATGGACCACACGTAAACCCTATCGACCACATTTAAACACTATCCCCCACATTTAAACACTATCGCCCACATTTAAACACCAGGGACCACATTTAAACACTATGGACCACATGTAAACCCTATCGACCACATGTAAACCCTATCGACCATATATAAACACTATCGACCACATTTAAACATGTAAACCCTATCGACCACATTTAAACCCTATCGACCACATTTAAACACTATCGACCACAATTAAACACTATCGACCACATTTAAACATGTAAACCCTATCGACCACATTTAAACACTTTCAACCACATTTAAACACTATCGACCACAAGTAAACACTAGCGACCATATTTAAACACTATCGACCACATTTAAACATGTAAACCCTATCAACCACATTTAAACATGTAAACCCCTCTCGACCACATTTAAACCCTATCGACCACATTTAAACCCTATCGACCATATTCAAACACTATCGACCACATTTAAACTATCGACCATATTTAAACACTATCGACCACATTTAAACACTATCGACCATATTTAAACACTATCGACCACATTCAAACCCTATCGACCACATTTAAACCCTATCAACCACATTTAAACCCTATTGACCATATTTAAACACTATCGACCACATTCAAACACTATCGACCACATTTAAACACTATCGCCCACAATTAAACACTATAGACCATATTTAAACACTATCAACCATATTTAAACACTATCGACCACATTTAAACACTATCGACCACATTTAAACACTATCGACCACATTCAAACACTATCGACCATATTTAAACACTATCAACCATATTTACACGCTATCGACCACATTCAAACACTATCGACTACATTTAAACCCTATCGCCCACATTTAAACACTATCGACCACATTTAAACCCTATCGCCCACATTTAAACACTATCGCCCACATTTAAACACTATCGACCACATTTAAACCCTATCGCCCACATTTAAACACTATCGACCACAGTTAAACACTATCGACCATATTTAAACACTATCGACCACATGTAATCACTAGCGACCCTATTTAAACACACACACAATTTGATATATATCACTATATATATATATAGATATAGATTTGTGCTGATTATATTATTACGATCTATCCTTGTATTTAAATTGCGGATCCCCATTAAGGGTATAAATTGCCATCCCCGTATTGGGTTCCAATAGGTTGACTGACTCTCCGTCCATCCTTCGTATCATCTGCTGTTCCAGCGCCAGACAAACGGCGGTGATACTACCGACGGAAAAAGCCGTTACGTCCCATTGTTTGGAGTGAAAGCAGTTTCTCCCTATCCATATAATATACATATATCTACACATATAAATAGTTTATAAAAGAGTTAAAAGTTTACAAAAACACACTTAAATTACTAAAAACAACGCAACACGCACAGAGCTACTGGATAAGCGTCCTACTCGCGTCGGCGCCATGGCAACCGATTATATATATATATATATATATTAGTGCTGTCAGTTAAACGCGTTATTAACGGCGTTAACACAAACCATTTTTAACGGCTTTAATTTTTTTATCGCGCGATTAAAGGGACACTGTATAAATTACTCCCATCTAGTGGTACAATTGTATATTGCATTCCAACTAATAGTGCTCGCTTGTTCAAAAACTACGGTGGGCAGTATGTGCAAAGAAGCTGTGTCATGACATCCAATACTACCTCATCGAGTCATTCGAGTGATGTTGAGGTTCGTTATTTCAAACAAATTTCAAACTGCATTGAATCATTAGTGTAAGCTAATGATGTATGAGTAATTACTCCTCGAGCAAGATAGTGAATTATTTCAGTCATCATTCACGCTGGCTCAGAGAGAAAACGCGTTTCAATTTCCTGTACCACGTATTGCTTTTTGTTCCTCTCGGCCGTTCATAGACCGGAAGAACATGGAAGCCTCCATGAAGCTTACCCGTCCTATGTAACTACATATTAATTATTCTTCCCTCAGGAGGATAAGTGAGATTTTTGGCAGAGATAATTTTACACCAATGAGGACTTATTTATGAATGAATACTTTGATTTGAGGTAATAAATGACTTCAAATATTACAGTGTCCCTTTAACGCAGTTATTATTATTTTTTTTAATTTATTTTTATGTATTTTTTCTTTGGCTCAAAACAACGAGGCAGTAGCCTGACTGCTATGTCCAAGGCAGTATGTTTGTATGTTCGTTTAATTGCACTATAGGCTTTTTTTTTGTATCGTCCTGCTTTGATCAGTATATGCCAATGTTGTCATCAATAAAAAAACGTGCACTTCTACATGTTGATAAGAGCATTAAAATGAGAAAAATGAATGGGACAAAGAAATCAAGGGATATTTAGCATAGAAACAAATTAATCGTGAGTTAACTATGACATAAATGCGATTAAATATTTTAATCGCTTGACAGCACTAATATTACATATATATATATAAATATATATATATATTATGTGGGCGCCTGGTCTCTGAGGTACAACAGTGGGATCACCAATTAGAATAGAGACAGGCAGAAGCGGGATTTGCGGTGAAATCAACTTATGTCATTTATTTTAAAAAAAGGTGCAGGGGGAAAAGGGAGGGGGCAAAATGCAACTCAAATCTTCACCGGGTTGGCGGCTGTCGTCAGGGTGCCCTTTCTGGCTCTTCCTGGCGTGGGGCCAGAGAGAGAGAGATAGGCCAAGGTTAGTGGGGTCTGTGGTCCCTGCCACTGACCTCTTTGCCCTAGCTCGGCTTGGGTTTCCTCTTGGAGTCTTTGGGGTTCCTCTTCAGCTGCAGGCCTTCTCTCGGGTTTCAGCACGACACAATTCACACACCGACAAAACAGCTCTTCGGTCCACTTGAACGTAACTTCATTAATGTGGTTTGGATTGATCAAGAGGGTTGGCCACAGGCCTCTTACCATGAGACTGGCCTAACGTGTCTCTGGTCTCCACACGCTCCTCCAGCCAGTCTGTCTTCAGCCTGTTCTGGTGGAGTTAAAAAGGCCCTCTGATTGCAGGGCTCACTCAGCGCACCTGTGAATGGTAAGCTGAGACACCCGAGTGGGGCACAGCATTTTAGGGAAGTACCTCCTATCCAGCACCACACCCCATGGCTGCCTTTGCCTGCCTTTGTGGCCACCATGTGGCCATGTGGTGCACTGCTCAGCGGCTGGGCCACCACATACCCCCACCCTCAGCTCTGAACCACGGTGGGGAGTAACAGCAATCATCCCTTCTCGACATGGCATCAGCGTTCCCATGAAGCTTTCCTGCCCTGTGTTCCACTGTAAACTTGAAGTCCTGCAGGTGTAAAAACCAACGGGTTATTCTGGCATTCTTGTCTTTGTTATGGGCCATCCAATTGAGCGTGGTCAGTTAATTGCAAACTCGCGGCCTAGCAAGTAATAATGTCATTTTTTCATGGCCCATTAAATGGTCAAGCATTCATTTTCTATGGTTACATAGTTTCTTTCGTGTTGCAGTAGTTTGCGGCTGACAAAGGTTACCGGGTATTCCATGCCGTCGTGTATTTGGGACAGGACCGCCCCAAGTCCTACCTCTGAAGTGTCTGTCTGTAGCACAAACCTCCTGCTGAAGTCAGGTGTGTGCAACACCGTCTCGCTGCACAGGGCCGTCTTCAGACGATTGAAGGCCTGCTCGGTCTGGTCCGTCCACTTCACCCTGTTTGGTGCACCTTTGCTTGTCAGCTCATGCAGGGGGGCAGCTATGGAGGCAAAGTTTGGAATGAACTGTCGATAATATCCCATTAATCCTAGGAAGGTCCTCATCTGACATTTCGTCTGGGGTTGGGGCCAGGTTGCTATGGCATCGACTTTCTTCTATTGGGGTTTCACATTTCCTCGTCCCACAGTGTACCCAAGGTAGTTCGCCTCCTCCAGGGCCAGGGAACACTTTGTAGGATTGGCCGTCAGCCCTGCTTCCCGCAAGGCCTAGCTTCTAGGTGCCAGAGGTGGATATCCCATGACGTGCTATGAGCCTCTGGAAAGTTGCCGGGGCCCCATGAAGTCCAAATGGGAGGACCCGGTACTGGAAGGCCCCGTCTGGTGTCGAGAACGCCGTCTTCGGCTTTGCTTGTGGCGTTAGTGGTACTAATACCCCTTGGTTAAGTCTAGTGTAGAAATGAACCGGGCAGATACTAACCTTTCGACCAGCTCATCCACACGGGGCATAGGATAAGTGTTGAATAGAGAGATCTCGTTCAGTTTTCTATAGTCATTGCAGAACCTAATGCTACCATCGGGCTTCCTAACAAGGACTATAGGACTGGACCAGGCACTGTGGGACTCTTCCACGACCCAAAGGTCAAGCATTTTCCTCACCTCCTCTCTGATGGCTTCTCGTCTGGCCTGCGGGATTCGATATGGTCGAAGTCTTACCGTCTTTCCCGGCTCGGTTTTAATGTCATGGGCGATGACTGTTGTCCTCCCTGGGGTCTCAGAGAAGACATCTTTGCTCCTGGAAAGCAGTTCTCCGAGGACCTGTACCTGTCTGGATGACAGCTGATCGCCCATTTTCACTGGCGGTAGACTCTGGGGAGACGGGTTGGCACCAAAGACATTGGAGGGGACAGGGGGAGGTTCCAGCCATGGCTTCAGTAAGTTTATGTGATAAATTAGCTTGCCTTTCCTTCGGCCAACCTGTCGTATCCTGTAATTCACTGGTCCCATTCGTTCCATTATCTCATAAGGTCCTTGCCATTTGGCTAAAAACTTGCAGGCATTCGTGGGGACCAAGACCATTACTTTGTGTCCTGGTTCTAACTCTCTCACCTGGGCTCCTCGATTGTACACCCGTGCCTGTTGTGCCTGGGCTTGCTGCATGTGTTCACAAACCAATGGCCACACCTGGGTCATTCGGTGGTGTATCTGCTCCACGTGCTCCACGACACTGCGCTGGGGGGATGGCTGCTGCTTCCAGGCTTCCTTGGCCACATCCAGCATGCCCCGGGGTCTCAGTCCGTACAACAGTTCGAATGGTGAAAATCCAGTAGATCCCTGGGGAACTTCACGTATGGAGAAAAGGACATGAGGTAGCAGCTGGTCCCAATTCTTACCATCCACCTCTACAACTTTGCGCAGCATGTGCTTTAGGGTTTGATTGAACCTTTCTACGAGTCCATCTGTCTGAGGGTGGTAGACAGAGGTTTTCATTTGCCTCACCTTCAGACTTTGGCACAGTCTTTTCATCACCCCAGACATAAAGCAGGAGCCCTGGTCTCTCAGGATTTCCTCAGGCAATCCCACTCTACTTTAGAGCAGGAACATTTCCAGGGCAAACGCCCTTCCTGTTGCCGAGCGTAGGGGAATTGCCTCTGGATACCGTGTGGCGTAATCCAGTATGACTAAGATATAGCGGTGGCCGCTGCTAGACTTTGGGAGGGGTCCGAAAATGTCCATGCCACTCCTACTAAAGGGGGTTTCAATGATGGGAAGGGGTATTAATGGATTTCGGTACGCTACCTTAGGCGAGTTGATTTGACACTCTCCACAGTGTCGACAGTATTCCTCCACGGCTCTCTTGACCCCCGGCCAGTAGAAGCGGCTGAGAACACGGTCATAGGTCTTTTCTCTCCCTAAATGCGCCCCTAGTAAGTGGAATATGTCTCACTTTTGAGACATATTCTCTGGGAACAAGCAACTGTTAACAGATTTCAGAGTTTTTTTGTGTTACTCGGTACAGCAGCTTATTTTTAACCATGAAATGGGGAAAAGACACTTGACTCACCACATCCTGGTTTTGGCCCTAGATTACTCCCTCCATCCCTCCAGGCTTGGGTCAGGTTGGGATCCTGCAGCTGGGCTGAGCCAAATCGTCCAGGCCTAAGAGTTTCATCTGCCTCGACTTGGGGACTCTGAGAATACCTCATCTGACTGTATCTCTTCCAGGGGCTCCTGCTCCTCAGCTGCACGTCCAGGATCCGTTGCTGTACTTTGCCTATGGAGGGGCCTATCCACCTCGTCATCGCTGGTTTCCGCAGGGCTGCCATCGGGTTTCACGGCGGCGCAAGCCTGGTGGGTGTCGGAGGCCTTCGTCTCAACCGGGCGTCGTCGGATTCACCTTTTCGGGTTCCTCAATTTCTCCGGCCAGTAGTGGGAGAAGAGCGGGCTGTCTCGGCCGAAAAGCACCGGCACCGGAAGTTGCTCTACAACCCCGACCCGCATAGTGAACGGTCTATGGGGAGTGATAACCTGTACCTCCAAGGTGGGATACTTCCGGGTGTCTCCATGGATGCAGGACGGAGATCTCTTCTCCCCAGGTGTCACTAGCAAACTGCGGTCTGACGAGAGAAACCATGCTTCCGGAGTCTAGAAGTGCTTCTGTGTCTCTCCCACCTATCTCCACAGGACACTTTGGGGCTGGGGCCCCCTGATGGGCCCAACAGGTAGTTAGGGACTGGCTGAAGAAGCCCTTGCCACCCGTAGATGTGGCCGTAGGCATCGGTTCATCACGGTCCGGACACTCTCTGGCTAGGTGTCCCTCCTGGCCACAGGAATAGCAACGTGGGCGAGGAGGAGGCATTGGTACTCGCCTCTCCGTCTGTCTGGTACAGCCAGTCGGTGTCCGGGCTGTTGGCGTGTTCACAGCTTTGCCACTGGTCTCTCTCCCTCTGTTGACTTTAAATTTAGTATGCGTGACACTTTCTGACCGCATTATGCTACCCATCACCCTGTGGTTCTCCAGTAAGGCTATTAATGTGTCTACACGTGGAGCCCCCTGCTTGGTGACATACCTCTTGGCGTCGTTTGGCAGTCCCCAGAGGCACCGGTCAATCACAACTCGTCCACTATTGGTGGCCCTGCAGCTTCTTCCTGGGCCCGGACTGGAACCGCAGGGTCATAGCTCCAGTCATGCACAAGCTGGGCCCGAGCAGGAAGGCTAAGTCCATACTGAACAAGGATGGCAACCTTGACCGTATCGTAGTTCACGGCATCCGCAACGGAAAGGTCCTGACAGGCTTTCTGAGCTTCCCCAGTCAATAAGGGCATTAGGTTGTTCCCCATTCTGCTCTTGGCCAGTTCTCCCTTGCTGCAGTCCTTTCAAGCAAGGCAATATACGTCTCTATTAGGGATGGGAATCGAGAACCGGTTCTTGTTCAGAACCGGGTCAACCGATTCCTTGGAATCATTAGCAGGCCTGCTTACGATTCCGCTTATCGGTTCCCGAGGCCGCCGAGGAAGAAGCGCATTGTGCGTTCACACCAAACGCGACGGGGCGACAAGATCCCATAGAAACTGAACGTAGAGACGCGTATCGGGCGAATTTTTCGCAAGAGAAAAACTTGTCGCGCTCCCCGTGCACAGGCGAGCGCGTTCACAAGGATTTGTGCCGGTCCAAATTTGCTCGAGTTGAAATATTTCAACTTGGACGCGAATTTCGCGTGATGACAGCCGTTCAACAGCGTGACAACTGAGTGACATGTGTAACGTAACAGCCAATCAGCGTTCAACCATCAAACTTAGTGCAATGCAGTCTGGGGTGAACTGCAGCATGGAGGAGAAAGTGATTGTTGGCGTTTGCGACTCCCGGAGCACTATATATAATAGTATATCATATGATATAATCGTATATATAATATCACGGCCAACAGCTCTGTGCGCCTCCGATGGCCGTAGCGTGGGGAGCTCTCGTAGGGATTGGGCTTATCGGGGTTTGTTTACCGGCGTTGCTATGGTTTCTGGTCTTGTGTGTTTGAACGGTTTATTAGGCAGGCCCATCTAATAAATCTCTGTCTAATCAATACTTCATTTTGTTTATGTCAGTCGAATTTTGTTACAAGTTGAATGCAAATGAGCACTGTAAGTATTCCAAAAGGCACAAGCTCTTACTTGACTGTTTTCAGTCCTTTTTTTTTTTTTATTGCACATAATGATTAGCCTGGCACCGCCCACCTACCTACTTCCGCTCAATTTTCATTTCACTTCAGTACTAGGTATGGGTCTTAATATGAATGTGTTCCATGGAAACCAGATTTCTGCCGGTCCAATCAGCGAACAGAGGGAGTGGCTGAGAATGATGACGTCTAGTTTGCGCGCCAGTTTCAGTTGTAGTCAGAGGAAGACAATGGAGAAGGATACAGAAGAAGCTATTCGATCTGTTGTGGGATTGCTGCCGAAAAATCGATAAATTAAAGCCGGATCAGAACAAGCTTTGCAGAGTTTTGGTGGCCATGATGTTGTGGCGCTTCCCCCCACCGGGTTCGGGAAAAGTTAGATTTTCCAGCTGGCTCTGTTAGTGGTGAAGGAGCCCGTCCCGTCTCATGACATACGTCACGACCCAACGCTATGCAATTGGTTATGGCAGATCCAGAGTGGCACTGGGCAGATCCAATCCTTTTAAGACTTCTACAGACACCCACCTCCAAGTGAGTGAACGTTTATCAATTGAGCAGTTCCAGACCTTCTGTACAAATTAAATTAAGTACGATGGTATGGCAGGACCAGGCTACATAATGATGGCATTTGGGCTTAAAAAGCCAATCATATATTTTGTTGTCTAGACCAATTGATTTGAAAATGCACAATTTCCTAATGCTAGACGCACTTCTGATCAGATATTAAAGAGATTTGATACAAACAAACACATTTGTACTTATTTTCTCACCAATGAGAATCGATAAGAGAATCGATAAGGAATCGGATCGATAAGCAGAATCGGAATCGGAATCGTGAATTTCTTATCAATTCCCATCCCTAGCCTCTATGTCATCATCCGGCGTCTGCTTGGTCAGCACATGTCGTGGTCGTCGCTCTTGATTTCCGCTTACCCTGCACAACTCAGCTACAGCTGACTGCAGCGTGGCTTGGGTTTTCAAGATCTCTCTCATGGTTTCTTCCATATTCAAAATTATTATATTTTTAAAAAATTGTTCTATGCCGATCGGCTCACCAACTGATAGCATGGACTCAGATTGCCCGCATCCTCCACCATATGTGGGCGCCTGGTCTCTGAGGAACAACAGTGGCATCACCAATTAGAATAGAGACAGGCAGAAGCGGGGTGTGCGGTGAAATCAACTTATGTCATTTATTTATAAAAAGGTGCAGAGGGAAGGAGTGGGCAAGGCAACTCAAATATTCCACGGTGTGGGCGCGGCTGTCGTCAGGGTGCCCTTTCTGGCTCTTCCTGGGGTGGGGCCAGAGAGAGAGAGAGCGAGAGAGAGATGCCTCTAAGGGTTAGTGGCGTCTGTAGGTCCCTGCCACTGACCTCTCACCCTAGCCTCGGCTTGGGTTCCTCTTGTAGTATTGGGGTTCCTCTTCAGCCGCAGCTTCTCTCGGGTTTCAGCACGACCAATTCACACCACCGACGAAACCAGCTCTTCGGTCCAACTGAAGTAAATTCATTATGTGTTTTGGATTGATCAATGAGGTGTTGGCCACAGGCCTCTTACCATGAGGGACTGGCCTAAGTGTCTTGGTCTCCACACGCCTCCAGCCAGTCTGTCGTCAGCTCCTGTTCTTGGTGGGAGTTAAAAAGGCCCTCTGATTGCAGGGCTAACTCAGCGCATCTGTGAATGGTAAGCTGAGACACCCAAGTGGGCGGGGTCTCTATGACCCAGCTTTTTAGGGAAGTACCTCCCATCCAGCACCACACCCCTTGGCTGCCTTTGCCTGTGGGGCACTGCTCAGTGGCTGGGCCACCACAATATATATATATATATATATATATATATATATATATATATATATATATATAGTTATACCACTGGCCTGCGGGACACTCGATTCTGATTGGATGCAGGGTGTGCATTAACTCCTGATATCCGGACACCTGGACAAGTAGTTTCCGTCAAAATTGTCTGTTTACCGTTCTCAATTAATGCGCTAGCTGGCGTATCGGCTCTAAAAATAGTAGTAACCATAGACAACGGGAAACAAACAAAGCTCAGCGGACTATAAGTACCTCCCGCTACCTCCCGGTTCGAAAGTCGTAGCTAGGGCCCGTCCTAATTACTGGAGGAGTGAACAACGTTTACGTTTGCATGAGAACCCAACGGCGTGTAATGGTGGTTCGGGTATTAGTCGGACCCTCAGGCGTAACCAGGCAAACAAATGTATGTTTTGTGGAAAACTTTATATTCGGATTGTAAAACGCATAAAAATATAAATTAATGGTCTTAATTTGGTCACCGTTGGTAAGTGACCGTGGTAAAAGCGGGATAATGCCCTTCGAGGCGTCCATTATCAGGAATTAATGGTCTTCGCGGACGCAACCGTCCTCAGCTGCACGTTGGACGGTTCACGCCTCCACGTCGTCCATTAATTCCTGATAATGGGACACCTCGTCGGGCATTATCCCTTACATATATAATATATATAGATATATATATTATATGTACCTCTTCAACAACTAATATGTATATATATATATATATATATATATGTACTATGTATATGTGTACATCTGTTTGTATGTCTTATCCACCTATCTCTGTGTATTTCAGGTTCCACAGACATTATTTCATGTTCTGTCCATGGAGTTAGACATCCTATCACAGCTGCTCTCCACATCATCCTGGGTATGAACAAACAGCCAGAAAGACATAAAGACCGACAAACAGAAAGACAGACAGACATAAAGACAGACCGATATAAAGACAGACAGGCAGACAGAAGGACACCACCTTTCACCTGCCATTAACATGCGTTTAGGGCATTCAGATATTTATCCAATGTTGTCAAAACGCATAAAGAAAGTCCAGACACAGTATTGATCAGACCTGGGAAGCCTTCTGCCACTAACAAAGGTGTAGACACATCCAGCTTCCCAATATGCATGTAAAGTGTTATATCCACATCCTGGGGCAGGAAAGGGATGTGTCTTCCTCTAGTTTCGCTGATCAGTTCACCTTTACCCATCAAGCTCTTTAAGCTGAACATGCACCAGCAAAATAGCGTCTGTTGGCGACTCCTCCTTCGGATATCATCGCACTTCAGGACCCGAGGCTGCTTGGGCCAATATCACTGGAAAGTATAGTTAAAAAAGAATGTATCTTGCCCCAGCGATCCACCAAGATCCATCAGAGTGTGAAAATGTCACACAATGGGCCCTATCTTGCATCCAGCGCAGTTGACTTTCTACACCGACGCATGTACCATTGCTAGTTTGCACCCGGCACAAAGCAGATTTCCCCCCGCAGCAAACTCGCGCCACTAAACTTGCGCCCTGAGAGGCATGTCGGTGAAAAGCAGAGACGTGTTCTGGCGCAAATGATGCATGGTGCTACCTTACAGACTGATAAAGCAGTTGCACAACTGACCGACAAATACCTGGTCTGAGTGCACTAGCGGATAGCGCAGTTGGTGTTGCTATTTTGACGTACCATGGCAGGTCGGAACTGCAACATAAGCTTACACACCAGTAGGCTATACACAGCCCAAACATGCAAAAGATTTGCCTAATCGAAATATTATGATGATGATGTGGATTGTGGAAAGAAAATAATTCAATAGGGGCTGCATGAATAAACTCTAGAAGGCTATGCCATGCATTAAAAATAATAATAATAATAATAATAATAATAACAATAATAAACTCGAGCAAAGATGGCTATATCCCAGCCTTTCAAATCAAAATCTCCTTTTAGGGTAAATGATAACATTGGTTAAATTATTTGCAAAAGAACAGCTGATACAGCGGTAATAAGTTGTATTTAAATCAATGCATCTGCAAACAACGTACAGCAAACACCTATTTTCTTGACACCGACATCATGTACAAGCCCATAACTTTTAGGATTGATGAGTAGGCTATTTGATTGTGAGGAAACATCGTTTTACCGCAAGTGAGTGTTAAAAAGTATGAATGAATGCAGGCACGCGTGTGTGCATCTGTGTAAACACACACAAACTAAACACGTAATGCATAATACAGTCCATGACAATGTACATTAACGGGGGGACACATGCAGATTAGGAACAGATTAATGTATTGCCGCATATCAGTAAATAGACCCACAGTTGCGGCCACAGGACCGCATATCATATGTGTGTTAAGTTTTCTTTGCCGCAATTTACATGACGACTCAGTATTCGAAAGGTAACCCTATTCCAGAAGAAAACGCTATTCCATGTGTGAATTAGGCCATATTATTTGGCCATAAACTGAGCCATTTGAAGTTTGAAATTCATGTGGTCATGTATCTGTCTCATCAGAGACTGCAAACGCAGTCTCTGTGTATTAATGTATTAATGTATGTGTGTATTAATATGTGTGTGTGTGTGTGTGTGTGTGTGTGTGTGTGTGGTGTGTGTGTGTGTGTGTGTGTGTGTGTGTGTGTGTGCATTAAAGTGTGTGTCAGTGTGTGTATTCATGTGTGTGTGAGTGTGTATTTGTGTATTAATGTGTGTTTGTGTGTGTGTGACTGTGTATTAATGTGTGTGTATTAATATGTGTATGTCTGTTTGTGTGTGTATTAATGTGTGTGTGTGTGTGTGTGTGTGTGTGTGTGTGTGTGTGTGTGTGTGTGTGGTGTGTGGTGTGTGTGTGTGTGTTTGTGTGAGTGTCCATATTAATTAGTGTATGTGTGTATTAATGTGTGAGTGTGTCTGTGTGTGTGTGTTTGTGTGTATTAATATTTGTGTATTAATATGTGTATGTTTGTGTGTGTGTATTAATGTATGTGTGTGCGTGTGCGTGTGTGTGTGTGTTCGTCAGGTCACCTCCAACAGGTAGACATGTGTAGTTTCTCCTCTCTGGGCCGCTTGTTGACGTTTGGCTTCTCCGCCATGTTTGGGTTTGGTGGGCGAAGCTTAGCGCTGGCGGAGAGGAACAGGTGGATGCCTCCGTCACAGAGACGAGACTACGCCCTGGCCAAGACAGTTGCCTCACTAAGGTCCTCACTCCTCACACTAACACAACCATGCAACTCTCTTTTCTCTCAGTCAACTAAAAGGTTTTATTAGATATATATATGAAACAATAACCTTGAAGCTCTACATATCTTTCCCTCTCTGTCCCCGTACCTGTCTGGCTCTCTTTCTACCTGTCTTTCTCTCTGTCTCTCTACCTATCTGTCTCTCTCTCTACCTGTTTGTCCCTCTGTCTCTCTACCTCTCTGTCTCTCTGTCTCTACATATCCGTCTCTCTCTACCTGTCAGTCTCTATATCTCTATTTGTCTCTCTCTCTACTTGTCTGTCACTCTACTTGTCTCTCTCTACCTGTCTGTCTCTCTACCTGTCTCTTTCTATCCCTCAGACCAGAGGAATGTCACCTGTCTTTTCTTCCTGTAAATCAAAAGCACAAGTCAGGAAAACGGTACGACACACACACACACACACACACACACACACACACACACACACACACACACACACACACACACACACACACACACACACACACACAAACAAAGACACCATTTAAACATATTTCATTAGATTGATATCCACATGAACAGAAAACATTATACAGGACATGATTATGAGTCATGCAGAGCAATAGATTGATTTGTCAGTAGTGTGTACAGGTGCTACAATAGAAAACAGGAACGTGGCTCAGCAGATACTGACCTGTAGAACGCTCCCTGCAGCCTTCCTCTTGGAAGGACTGGCCTCTGAAGGCCTCTCACTGCTAGCTTATCAACATGGCCCAGGCTTCCAACAATATAAACCAGTAGCTGTCCCCATAACCTCCCCTCTGTGAAGGCTCGGTTTGAATAAGACAGTTGGCCCTATTTTAACGCAAGTGTCTGAAACGCAAGTGATAAATGACTCTTGCGCCCGACACAAATCTAAAAAGGGTTGCCTGAAGTAGCCTAATTGTCCGTAGGTGTGGTTTGGGCGTAACGTGCAATAAACCAATGAGAGTGCCATCTCCCATCCCCTTTTTGAGCCATGAGCGCATTTGAAACTGACGAGTTGATATCTTGACAGCGCGTTTGCAGTCTCCGATCAGACAGATGCATGACCACATGAATTTCAAACTTCAAATTGCTCAGTTTATGGCGCAAGTAATATGGTCTAATTCACACATGGAATAGTGTTTTCTTCTACAACTTCAGAAATATGAGTCGTCATGTAAATTCAAGCCAGTATCACGCGATTTCGTGTTCATGCACAGGAACGTTAATCTATTGAATCGTGTCCCAGAGCACGATTGTCCGACTTTTTTCGCGCTACACAGAACGAAATGTATCCAAATGCATTCTGAATGGGAGCGTTTTTCAGACGAGAGAGAGTGTGCGCAGACAGTACAGTGCACCCTCTAGTTATATATACGTCAATATTTCCGATTTTTTAAGCAGACCTCCTCAAAAACTGAAACGAACGTGCTCCACAGAACGCACGTTTCTCAGACAATTATCGTGCTCCACAGAACGAAACGAGAGAGAGAGAGAAAGAGAGAGGGAGGGAGAGATAGAGAGACTTCAGAAGGGGTGTGCGCAAATAGTAGAGTGCACCCTCTAGTTATATATACGTCAATATTTCCTATTTTTTAAGCAGACCTCCTCAAAAACTGAAACGAACGTGCTCCACAGAACGCACGTTTCTCAGACAATTAATTTGCTCCACAAAACGAAACGAGAGAGAGAGGGAGAGAGAGAGAGAGAGAGAGAAGCTTCAGAAGGGGTGTGTGGCGTGCGCAGATAGTACAGTGCACCCTCTAGTTATATATGTATCAATATTTCCGATATTTTAAGCAGACCTCCTCAAAAACTGAAACGAACGTGCTCCACAGAACGCACATTTCTCAGACAATTAAAGTGCTCCACAAAAAGAAACAGGGAGAGAGAGAGAGAGAGAGAGAGAGAGAGAGAGAGAGAGAGAGAGAGAGAGAGAGAGAGAGAGAGAGAGAGCATATCTGATAATCAGGCCTCTTTAATAATGACAAAAAGTTATGAGAGAAATGCACATTAACATTTTGACCTTTTGACCCCTTCAAAAACTTGGCCACATGCCAGCTGTGTCTACACACTAGAGATGAGTCGGTCACGACTGATTCGTTCACAACGAACGAATCCCGAAGGTGAACGACAAGAACTGGTTCTCCAAAACAAGAGAACTGGTTATTTGATTCTTTTTTTTTAACATAAAACAAAAATATGGTCACGTAAATAAAATATACAAACGAACAGAGCTTCGTCTCCCCGTGACCTTATATTGATTGAGTCTACAACGTTCCCAAAGATTCTGCCAATGAGAGGTAGCAATGGTGTTGCCATGGCACCTGGGTAAACAAATGACAAGGTGGTCCCGTCGAATTTGCGCGCTTTCTCTGTCTGACGTATCTTGGGTCATGCCATTCGACGTGGGGCCACTTATATATCCCCCTACATTTCCGAAAATATAGATAAATATACAATTATTTAGTTAGCCTATAATATTTAGACCATGTCGATTTATTAAATTATCGTTATAACTCGCCTAAATGACCGTTGAAAATCCAGTTTCACCAATGTGTAAGTGTGGTTCAGGTATTCCAGACAATGTTAAAATATTCATAATATAAAAATGATGTAAAAAATAAGGTTATGGGCCAAATTCGGTTAAAATTCAGCCTCTGCTGGCCCACAACTAGATCGTCTCATTTCCTCGTTACACGCTTTAATTTAATTATTAGGGGTCCAAGCCAACAGGTTGGATCCCTATTGCTTTTGTAGCGATTTTTTTTTTATTAGGGGTCCAAGCCAACAAGTTGGATCCCTATTGTTTTTGTAGCGATTATTAGGGGTCCAAGTCAACAGGTTGGATCCCTATTGTTTTTGTAAGGATTGTTAGGGCTCCAAGCCAACAGGTTGGATCCCTATTGTTTTTGTAGCGATTTTTAGGGGTCCAAGCCAACAGGTTGGATCCCTATTGTTTTTGTAGTGTTTTTTTTAGGGGTCCAAGCCAACAGGTTGGATCCCTATTGTTTTTATTAGGGGTCCAAGCCAACAGGTTGGATCCCTATTGTTTTTGTAAGGATTATTATTTGGGGTCCAAGCCAACAGGTTGGATCCCTATTGTTTTTGTAGCGATTCTTCTTATTATACTTCCTACCAAGAAAGTGGTACCACAGCCCAAACCGTAAATGGTGCACACACGCCAATTGCATGACTAGATCCAGGTACCTGAGGACTACGCAGACGACAAAATCCAGACATGCCTGTCACTAGGTGGCGCTATAACAAGAAAAACTGGTTTGGGGATATAACTCCTACACCCAACCTCCCACAGTCAAAAACGTTATACGTACAGATTCACTGGAGTCTGTTGCATCTTTTGGCATAGGCCACGCCCATTTGCGTCCGTAATATTTTTTCGCAAAATCGCGAAAACCGCTGAACTGCCTCTTCCCTACTCCGTCCTCATTTCTTGTCCAATCGACACCAAACTTTGCACACGACATCTTCAGACGCACACAAAAATAAATTATCGACATTTTTGATCCGACCTTCGATGACGAAACGGTAGCGTTTTGAATATTGGTTTATTAGCTAAATTAGACGTGGAAAATCACAAATCCAAAAATATCCAAAATTAGACATAGGATCGAGTCCAAATTTCACACACATGTTGGTGCTAATCTTAATGTCGTTCGATAAAAAAATCTGAACATTTCGCCATTACGGGGCGCAATAACCGAGGAAATTGTATATCTTCTACAAAATTTCGCCATTAGGGGCCGCCATAAACGAGGGAATTGTTCATCTCCTAACTGGCCAAAGGAATGTTTTGAAAACGCGTTTGGGGATATAACTCCACACCGAACCTCTCACAGTCAAAAACTTTATATCCACAGGTTCACGGTAGCGTTTTGGACACATGCTTCGCGTTGTGCCGGCGAAATGCACATTTCTTGGACCCCTGCATAACTGCTTGCAGTTCTAGTTAGGGGTCCAAGCCAACAGGTTGGATCCCTATTGTTTTTGTAGCGATTTTTCTTTTTATTATACTACCTCCCCCTAGAAGTGCGTCCACATCCCAAACCGTAAATGGTGCAGACACGCCAATTGCATGACTAGATCCAGGTACGGCACCGCTACTCAGATAACCAAATCCAGACACGCCGGTCACTAGGTGGCGCTATACCAAAGAAAGACGCGTTTGGGGCTATAACTCCCACACCAAACCTCCCACATTCAAAACCTTATACACACAGATTCACTGGAGTCTGCTGCATCTTTTGGCATAGGCCCCGCCCATTTGCGTCTATATAAATTTTCCGCAAAATCGCGAAAACCGTCTTTTCCCTACTCCTCCCACATTTATTGTCCAATCGACACCAAACTTTGCACACGACATCTTCAGACACACACGAAAATAAATCGTGGAAAAACGTGGAAAAACAAATCCAAAAAAATACAAAATTAGACATCGGATCGAGTCCAAATTTTACACACATGTCGGCGCTACCCTTAATAGCGTTCGATAAAAAAATCGGAAAATTTCGCCATAAGGGGCCGCAATAACTGACAACATTGTGTTTCTTGGACCCCTGCATAACTGCTTGAAGTTCTAGTTATTATACTTCCTACCAAGAAAGTGGGTCAACAGCCCAAACCATAAATGGTGCAGACACGCCAATTGCATGACTAGATCCAGTTCCGTGAGGACTACGCAGACGACAAAATCCAGACCTGCCGGTCACTAGGTGGCGCTATACAAAGGAAAACGCGTTTGGGGCTATAACTCCCACACGAACCTCCCACAGTCCAAAACGTTATACACACATATTCACTGGAGTCTGCTGCTGCGCAAAATCGCGAAAACCGCTAAACTGCATTTTCGCTACTCCTCCCACATTTATTGACCAATCAAGACCAAACCTTGCACACGACATCTTCGGACGCACACTAAAAAAGAAACTTTTAGGATCCGACCGTCGACGCCGAAACTGTAGCGTTTTGAATATTGGTTTATTGGCTAAGTTACACGTGGAAAATAAAAAATCCACAAAAATCCAAAATTAGACATCGGATCGAGTTCAAATTTTACACACATGTTGGTGCTACCCTTAATGGCGTTCGATAAAAAATTCGGATTATTTCGCCGCAAGGAAAATTCTCTTCGGAAAATCACGCCACAAGGCGGCGCCAAAATCGACGACATTGTATATCTCCCAATTGGCCAAAGGAATGTTCTGAAAACGCGTTTAGGGATATATCTCCCACACCGAACCTCCCTCAGTCAAAACCTTTATATCCACAGGTTCACGGTAGGGTTTTGAACACATGCTTCGCGTTGTGCTGGCGAAATTCACATTTCTTGGACCCCTGGATAACTGCTTGCAGTTCTAGTTATTATTATTATTTTAACGCATGGTTTAGCCTACTACTGTGTTCATTCATGCAGCCCCTATGGAAAAAAAATGTTTCCACAATCCACATTATCATCATAATATTTCAATTAGGCGAAACCAACTGCACTATCTGCTAGTGCACTTAGACCAGGTATTTTTTTCGGTCAGTTGCGCAACTGCTTTATAGATCTGTAGGATAGCACCATGTATAATTTTTCAACGACACGCCTCTCAGGGCGCAAGTTTAGTGGCTTGAGTTTGCTGCGAGGGAAAGTCAGCTTTGCGCCGGTTGCAAACTAGTAACGATACATGCGTTGGTGTAGAAAGTCAATTGCGCTGGGTGCGTGTGTATGTATGGCCCATTAAGTACTTCTGCGCTAAAATCAAAGGAACAGCCTAGCTCTCAGACGGAGACCTTTGTGAGCTCCTCTTCAACCATCTCTCCATCTGGGGTGTTATGGATTGGTGAGTAAAGGGAAGGAAGGGAATGGTCCCCTGTGAGCTCAGACCAGGCCATGACCGGTCTGAGCTTCCTCAGAAACACATTGATCTGAGCCTGTTACACACACATGCATGCATGCACGCACACTTGCACGCACACACACACACACACACACACTCACACACACACACACACACACGCACGCACGCACACACACACACACACACACACACACACACACACACACACACACACACACACACACACACACACACACACACAGAAATGCCATTCTATAATATTACAATGATTACGGTTTGATTAATATACATGTATATTGTGTTGAGAGGAGGAGCAAGGAGCAAGACGCAGCGACAGGTGAGCCCCCCCCCCCCCCCCCCAACACACACACACATTCACTCACAAACACACACACATATGCACACACATACACACACAATCACACAAACACACACACACACACACTCTAACCCGTCTTGTGTGATACCTGTTCTGTGTGATGCTGGTTGCTAGGATTGTCCTGGGAGACGAAGCCAGGAGTCTACCTGAGCATCAGCATCATGTCCATCCCCAGTCTGAGTCCCCACGCCCCTCGAGGGCTGGCCCCAAACACCAGGTAACACTCTGAGTACCCCTAACACCAGGTAACCCCCAGAGGGCCCCCAACACCAGATAACCCCCAGATGGCCCCTAACACCAGGTTCCCCCCAGCGGGCCCCTAACACCAGGTAACCCCCAGAGGGCCCCTAACACCAGGTTCCCCCCAGAGGGCCCCTAACACCAGGTAACCCCCAGAGGGCCCCTAACACCAGGTACCCCCCAGAGGGCCCCTAACACCAGATAACCCCCAGAGGGCCCCTAACACCAGGTACCCCCCAGAGGTAGTTGCTGGTGTCTGTGTGTGAATGCTTGCCTACGCGTGTGTGTGTGTGTGTGTGTGTGTGTGTGTGTGTGTGTGTGTGTGTGTGTGTGTGTGTGTGTGTGACTAAGCTCTTTTGACTATTTATTTTGTTTGAGTCAGATTGACCAATGGCAGCGCTGAGCTCATCACAGTGGGAAATGCTTCGAGGTCAGAGTTCATCAGACATCTGAAGAGATACAGCTGCCCAGATGAACAGGTACCTGTCTGTCTTTCTGTTGAGAGAGGCCAAGAGAGGTAGGAGGGAGAGAGAGAGAGAGAGAGAGAGAGAGAGAGAGAGAGAGAGAGAGAGAGAGAGAGAGAGAGAGAGAGAGAGAGAGAGAGAGAGAGAGAGAGAGAGAGAGAGAGAGAGAGAGAGAGAGAGAGAGAGAGAGAGAGCATATCTGATAATCAGGCCTCTTTAATAATGACAAAAAGTTATGAGAGAAATGCTAGGAGGGAGAGGGAAAGAGGTAGGAGGGAGAGAGAGAGGTAGGAGGGGGGAGAGAGGTTGAGAGAGCCAGGAAAGAGAGAAAAGAGAGGTAGGAGGGAGAGAGGTAGAGAGAGAGCTAGGAGAGAGGTAAGATTGAGAGAGAGAGAGAGAGAGAGCTAGGAGAGAGAGAGGTAGGGGGGAGAGAGATTGAGAGAGAGAGCTATTAGAGAGAGAGAGGGAGAGAGGTAGGAGGGGGGAAGAGAGAGATAGAGCCAGGAGAGAGAGAGGTAGGGGGGAGAGAGATTGAGAGAGAGAGCTATTAGAGAGAGAGAGAGGGGAAGGAGAGAGAGAGAGAGAGAGTGAGAGAGAGAGAGAGAGAGAGAGAGAGAGAGAGAGAGAGAGAGAGAGAGAGAGAGAGAGAGATATAGAGAGAGAGAGAGAGAGAGAGAGAGAGAGAGAGAGAGAGAGAGAGAGAGAGAGAGAGAGAGAGAGAGAGAGAGAGGGAGAGAGAGGGGAAGGAGGGAGAGAGAGGGGAAGGAGGGAGAGAGAGAGAGAGGTAGGAGGGGGGGAGAGAGAGAGAGAGAGGTAGGAAGGAGGGAGAGAGGTAGAGAGAGCTAGGAGAGAGAGAGGTTGAAGAGAGAGAGAGAGAGCGAGAGAGAGGTAGGAGGGAGAGAGGTAGAGAGAGAGGTAGGACAGAGAGAGGTAGGAGGGAGAGAGAGCGGTATGGACAGAATTAGATTGAAGCTTCTTTGTTTTAACAACTTTGTTTAACTACATCATGGGAAATGTTCTATTCAATAACAAGCAACAATCTGTTTTAGACTTTGGCATCAGTTTCCTTCAAATGTTAAACTGAGTCCTTTTGGCCTTTGTTTACAGAGCTCTCTGTCTTTCGTTGAGACACGTTCAGTCACAGCTGTGAAGCTCCGCCCCTATGGATTGGTCGGCTGTCCTGGAAAAGGGGAGAAGGAGGAGGCAACATCAGGGGACGATTCAGAAGGCTCATTCCCCTGGAATATAGACGGAGAGCTTGTGGAGATGGCCCATGAAGTAGTGGTCAGGTAGGTGTTCCATTAACCCCACCTTACCCTACCCCCACCTTACCCCACCTCCACCTAACCCTAACCCTAACCCACCGAACCCCACCCCACCCTAACCCCACCTTACCTTACCTCCACCGAACCCCACCTAACCCTATCTCCACCTTACCCTACCTCCACCTAACCCCTAACCCACCTAACCCTACCTCCACCTAAACATAGACTCACCTAACCTAACCCTACCTCCACCTAACCCTACCTCCACCTAACCCTACCTCCACCTAACCCTAACCCACATAACCCCACCTAACCCTACCTCCAGCTATCCCCACCTAACCCTAACCCATCTAACCCTACCTCCATCTAACCCCAACCCCCACCTAACCCTACCTCCACCTAACCCCATCCCCCACCGAACCCTACCTCCAGCTATCCCCACCCCCACCTAACCCTATCCCCCCCTTCAGCTGGGACGGTCTCCAGCTGGGTCTGTCCTCCCTGGTCCGCCTCCTTGGTGGGGTGGAGCCTCAGTAGTCCATCTGTGTCTGACTCTAGGTTCTCGGTGTTCAGGGTTCATTCCAGACTCATCTCTCTGTATGGAGAGGATGTGGAGAAGGTCGACTCTCCTGTGATGTCCTGCAGCTGCATTTGATCTACCAACAGCACGGTCCGCTAGCTGCCAGCAATCTTAGGGCAAACACTAGCTAGCACACACACACACACACACACACACACACACACACACACACACACACACACACACACACACACACACACACACACACACACACACACACACACACACACACACACACACACACACACACACACACAAGGGTAGAGTTAAAGGAATAAAATGTTTAAAGGAATATCAAATTGTAGATATATTTCTTACAATTTATAGGTGACAAATGTGACAATAAAGGTATTTCAACATCAAAAACGTTCTTTTTTTTCTAACAATAGAAGTGAGATGAAACTTAAGGACATTCAGGCGGTAGAGATGAGGCTCTGCTGCTGGACCACAGCCACAGGACAGCCACAGCCAGAGAAGGTGAAACAAACACCAGACCAGTGAACCCCCTCTACTTGAGGGGAGTCAGGAGAACACCACGGAGGTTCAGGAGACTGGTGTCCTCGCTCCTCTGGGACGTTTTATCCCCCCCATACAGACTCAACCACAACATAATTAATAAGCATTGGCCGCGTTACATTCTTTAGCCTCTGAAACACACTGGCCCTGAGACCCCTTGTACTGGCTCTCCCTCAAAGTCCCTTCTGGTGTTGGTACATACAGACTTTTGTTAGCTGACATGTTTAATCATTTATTTTAACAAATACAAACATGACGAAGTCTCTCTGGTTAACCAAAAATATACATATATCTAAACTCTTCAGCACTTGTAGATGGGGACGGTTAATTTAAAGTGTTTATGTCCCAACATTACGTTTACCGGGGACGCCCTTATTTTGAAACCCTGTCTCCTTTCAGACCGGAGGAGGGCGTTCAGACCGGCTCAATTTGATTGGTTGTTCTAATTTAATATGCGGAAGGAAATGTACCTTGATGCATACAAACAAAGAAATGCTTTCTTGCTAAATGCAATTTAAATGGTTCAATGTTTTTAAATGATTCCAAAGTGCAGTGGAGGGGGATGTGGCGCCTAGCAACCAGCCCCCCCCCCCCCACCTGTCCCCTATCAGCCGTGAGCAGCCATGGGCCGGTAGTGGCCTGTCATCACCTACATCAACAAGACTCCCTTAAAGATTATAAATTGTATTTAGTTATTTTGTCTGTAAAAATACAGGTAATATCTTACAAGTGAGATGGTGATTTTGATTAACATTGAAAAATTCTATGGTCTTATTTTCATGGGATTGTACACTAACCAAAAGCTACTTATGAATATTATATCACATTTTCCACTAGATGCCATAAACCTCAACTCACCACAGCGGCCATAACTGGTACAAAAAGCTATGGCACAATTAAAACAGCCCTGGTGTAAAAAAAAACCTTAAGCACATGATTTACTAATAATATAAAAGACAGATCTGAGAATAACACAGAATAAAATAATAATGAAAGATGACTAATCTGAGAATCACACCCACAGCAGGCAGTCAGCAAGGCACACATCTCACATGGCATCAAGGATTTCAGTCAGAAAACAGGCTGTTCTGCATCGCTGTTGACTAGTCTTGAGGTGGTGAGGATGTGGTGGTGGAGGAGATGAGTAATAGGTGGAGGAGGTGGAGGTCAGGAGGAGGAGATTGAGGTCAGGAGGAGGAGGTGGAGGTCAGGAGGAGGAGGTAGAGGTCAGGAGGAGGAGGTGGAGGTCAGGAGGAGGAGGTAGAGGTCAGGAGGTAGAGGTCAGGAAGAGGAGGTGGAGGTCAGGAGGTGGAGGTCAGGAGGAGGAGGTGGAGGTCAGGAGGAGGAGGTGGAGGTCAGGAGGAGGAGGTAGAGGTCAGGAGGAGGAGGTAGAGGTCAGGAGGAGGTCAGGAGGAGGTGGAGGTCAGGAGAAGGAGGTGGAGGTCAGGAGGAGGAAGAGGAGGTCAGGAGGATGAGGTCAGGAGGACGAGGTCAGGAGGAGGAGGTAGAGGTCAGGAGGAGGGGGATGAGGTCAGAAGGGGGTCAGGAGGAGGAGGTCAGGAGGAGGAGGTGCTCTTGGAGACATAGTCCCAGCTGTCTCTCTTGGCCTCGTCCTTCTGGAACTCTCGCTTAAAGAACTCTGCCTGGAACACAAGATCAGAGTTTAATCTCATCCTGCTCATCCCTAAATAAAATATACCACTCCTGGTGGTATGTTATGTCCCCTTTAATATATATGGGCATAATGTAGCAGGTTATATACTATAAAACCTTCACCAGGCAGTACAGTAACAGGAGGGACTGAATCACTTGAATAATCATTTGTTGTGTATTCATATCATTATGGAAAGAGAATTATGAATGGTTACCTTCCACAGGCAGTAGATGAGCAGAGCCAGTATCAGTAGGCCCAGAACCAGACTGATGATGATGATGAAGAGTTTAACCCTGCCTGATGGCTTCTGGGAGGAATGAGCCTCTAGCACCACCTGCAGGGCGCACACAGAACTATATGTTAGAACTAGAGCTGTCAAGCGATTAAAATATTTAATCGTGATTAATCGCATTAATGTCATAGTTAACTCGCGTTTAATCGCAAATTATTTTTCTATGCTAAATATCCCTTGATTTTTTTGTCCCATAATTCTTCTCATTTTAATTATCTTATCAACATGGTGAAGTGCATCGGCTTGCCTTGTGCAAATGATTTTTTATTGATAACAACATTGGCATATACTGATCAAAACAGGACGATACAAAAAAAGAGCCTATAGTGCAATTAAACGACTGATTTGAACAAATGTCATTTGAACATAGCAGTCAGGCTACTGCTTCTATGTTTTGAGCCAAAAAAAAAATAAAAAATCTTTTTTTTATTTTTTTTAAATAAAACAATTGCGTTAATCGCGCGATTGGTTTGCGTTAACGCCGTTAATAACGCGTTTAACTGACAGCTCTAGTTAGAACCCATCGGAAATTAAGCAAAAACCTACTGCAACCAAAAGTAAACATATAAACCCTCTATACTGCATCAAGAACGACACATATAAACCCTCTGTACTGCAACAAAAACTACACTTTTAAATCCTCTGTACTGCAACCAAAACTACACATACAAACCCTCTGTATTGCAACCAAAAGTACACACATAAACCGTCTGTTCTGCAACAAAAACTACACATATAAAACCTCTGCACTGCAACCAAAACGACACATCTAAATCCTCTGTACTGCCACATATAAATCCTCTGTACTGCAACCAAAAGTATGCATTGAAGCTCTCCGTACTTCAACCACTACACATCAAAACTCTCAGTACTGCAGTAAAACAGTCTGTACTGCAGTAAAACTAACAGTACTACTGTAATAAAACGATCTATTATATTCAGTGTATAGTGCTAGTCTAGTGTCTAGTGCCTCGGTTCTCAAAGTGGGGTCCCCGGACCCCCGGGGGTCCGCGGCGCGTTGCCAGGGGGTCCGTGAAGAGCTTGTTGTTACAACATAAACATACCGGTATTTATGGGAAAAATGTTGGGCTGGTCGTCATTACTCCCGTCGACGTAACGTTAAACCAATGAACACTCGGCTTTTACATTACGTCAAACTCCCTCAGGCTTTACCTTCACATCTCGCACCTAAATAACTAAATAAAAGCCAATTAAACAGGCGCATTGTGTTCAGCCCTCCCCCTGCTTTAATTTTCGGCCAATAGTAACTCTGTTAACATTGCGTCAACCTGTCAACGCATCCTCGAGTCTGCCCTGCGTTCACACCAAAAGATGCAAAAAGATGCCGCGCAGCACGATCCCATTCAAAGTGAATGTAGAGACGCGTTGCGGGTTTGCTGCCGGACCACTTGCTGCCGAGAAAACCGGCAGCAAAATTTGATTTGCGGCGCGGGAAGATTTGATTTGCAGCGCAGCACGCCCGTACCCACGCTGCAGGCGCGTTCACGTATTTTGCGGCGCGTCAAATGCTGCTCGAGTTGAAATATTTCAAATTTTCGGCAGCAAACGCGTGATGACAGCCAATCAGCGTTCAACAGCGTTGCCAAAGCTGTGTTTTGCGTCCCCTTCAAAGCTTCATCCATATATGCATGGCATGCCGAGCAGGCGATTTGTTACGATGGACCATTGGTAACAGTAGGTAACGTGTTTACGTGGGTGAATAATTTAACTGTTTTGCACCACTTTACTATCTCTCTTGTAAACCAATCCTTGCAGACATTTGGAAATAAACATGTCCTCTGCCGTTGTCCCATGTCCATTGTGACAACATTGGGCAATGTTGCCGTGTCATGTTTTTGCTGGTTTTGTTTGGGGTGTGTGTGTGTGTGTGTGTGTGTGTGTGTGTGTGTGTGTGTGTGTGTGTGTGTGTGTGTGTGTGTGTGTGTGTGTGTGTGTGTGTGTGTGTGTGTGTGTGTGTGTGTGTGTGTGTGTGAAATTTTTATACACACATTTATAAAAAAGTAAAATCTATTTACATATTGTAAAGTTATGCCAAAATACCATAAAATGCTTATTTAACACTATTGTGGTATTAGCACTGAATGATTGAAGCATAAAAGAGTTCAAAAGCATCCAACAGAAAAAATAGACATGAGCCTATATGATTACATTTGTGTTGCGGTTATGAGGGGGTCCTTGAAATAATTTCTGCCCTATGGGGGGGTCCCCGGCCCCATATAGTTTGAGAACCCCTGGTCTAGTGTATATTAATAATGTAGTGTGTAGAAGGTATGGTTGCCATGGTTACCCGTGCCAGGGCTCGAGGCTGCAGCAAGATGCTTTGATCTCCGTTGCTAGGAGACGTCAAGATGGCCGAACTTTCCAGCAGCATCAAACTATGACGACCCTGCACATATAAATAGATGTACAGAAACATTGACGATGGGGGTTCCTCCGCGTAAAAACAGTCCCAGGTTCAATCCTGCTCGGGATTCAAGAAAATACAATAATCTCAACTTCTCACCCACTACAGAGACATGTTTCAATCAGTATGGTTTGGATCTGTATGTTGAATCATACAGTCTGTGGTTTACAGTAGCCTACTGTTGTAACATTGTCTGTTGAAATATACAGTCTGTATAATTCAACATAATAAGGGATAATTCAACATAATGGAACTGTTTCTGTTCCATTTACAAAATGCTGATTTACAAAATGCCAAATAAAACACGAAAGAAACTGTATTTCGTTATGATACTCGATTAGGAACATCAACTAACACCACTAACCACTCGATGAGTTTCACATTTCTGAAAGAACGAACGTTTAGGGGTGTTTTTAAATGCAAATAGCCAGCCATTGTGAAGCAGGCGAGAGAGACAGGACCAATATTCAAAATTTCGGTGTTAGCCACTCTATTTCATCCTAGACAAACCAGAAAGGGGGCTCAATGTTCAAAATACCGGAATTGTCCTTTAATGTAGCGTCAACATACCGGACTGTGATGCAGGACTGCAGGATTCAGTCCTATCTCCAGGGCGATGGTGGCCTCGCTGCCCGGCTCCAGGTAACCTAGGTTACACACTAAGCGCTCACACAGCAGGTCACCATGGCTACAGAACTACACAAAAACATACATGCACACACACATTACTATACAACCAAAGTACTTTGTAACCTACTCAATACATTGAATATCACTATGTATACCCACTATGTACTACGGCCTTCAGGGTACTGACCTGAGCTGGTAACTTGACAGTATACAATAATACTACTACCATACACTGCTACAGCAGCCTGTACTAGCCATATACCTTTCTGATATTAAACAGTACTAACATGAAGTTAGCACGAAAGTGGCTACAAACTAAAGAACTGAAGATTACCGCGACAAAAGCTCTGGTGTCCAGTTGGTGATTATAACATCGTCACACTTAAGCTATTGCATCACCACACTCCAGTTATAACATCACCACACATCAGTTATAACATAACTTCAGTTATAACATCACCAAACTTAAGTTATAAAATCACCACACTTTTTTTTTTACTTTTTATTCATGAGTATTTTTCCCATTATCCACAAACAGCAAACACATACAGAAAGCAAACACATACAGAAAACAAAACAAGAGGTCATGGGACAATCACTTAATCATGGCAATCTTGCCTATCTCCAAGGCTTAGAAAAAGAACCCGCTCACAGCGCAGTGTCTATGCCAAATCTGTCTGACTAGCTAAATAAACCGACCATTTTCCCCATCGCTTTTCACCCAACTCCTTTTGAAGTCGTATGGAGTAAGTCATTCTTTCCAAAAGATGCAACTACTAACAATGCTAACAAAGAGACCAACAGTAGGAGCATTTTTCTGAAGCCAGAATTTTGTGACGCCTTTTTACTTGCTGCCAGCAAAATCTTTAAGAGGTATGCATCATCTTTACTTAGCTTATCAGGAAAATAACCAAGATCTTCTGTTTTGGGGTGGTAAAAAAACGAATCAAGTTTTTCCAACAGAAGTCCCTCCAGGTCCGGGAGTTGGTGGAGGAAAACTGTGTTGTCCAGGCATTCAGCCATATGTCTTCAGTTATTACAATGTTCAGTTCTTTTTCCCATCGTTCCTTCACATAGTCTGTTGAGTCCTTGTTCAGAGATATGATTCCGCAATACAACTTGCTTATCAGACCAATGATGTTTCCAGAATTATATGCATCAATAAATATTTGAACAATAGTTTGTATTTCTCTTAAATTAGCACCTCTTATCTTTTTACAAAAATAGTCACGAAGCTGCAAGTATCTGTAAAAGTCTTGTCTGCCCAGCCCGTATGTTTGACATAGGTTGTTAAAGCTTTTAAACTCGCCCGTTTCAGCGGTCTTACAAATAGCAGTAATACCATAATAAACCCACTGTCTATACCTATGATCCTGCAGTGCTGGTATGAAGTCAGGGTCGTAGGCTGGCCATCTTAGCAGTTTAATGTCTCTTTGGAGTTGAAAACATTTTACGACTTCCGTCCATATCTTTAGTGATAGATTAACCCACTGATCCACTACTTGTATAATTTCGTTCTCCTTGTCAACAAAGCCAAGCAGTGATTGTATTGGTGAATCTGATATAGATAACTCCATGGTTTTCCATTTGGCAACGTAGGATGGGTTACACCAATACACCAAAGGCCTCAAATGAGCCGACAAATAATATTTTCTTAAGGAAGGGAGGGCCATGCCCCCCCTTTCCTCCGGCAGCTGGAGGGTAGAGAATTTTACCCTTGGTTTCTTTTTATTCCAAATAAATCGAGAAATATGCTTATCCCATTCTCTAAATTGGTTCTGGGGGATTTCTACTGGAAGTGATAAAAAAAGATATAATAATCTGGGAAGAATATTAATTTTAACGGATCTAATTCTACTGCCAAAGTCGAGAGGAAGGAGGGCCCATCTAGTGAGGTCATCATCTATATTATGATTAACTGAATTATAATTAATAACAAATAGCTGTGAGAGATCCTTAGGTAGACGTACTCCAAGGTAATTTATGTGAGTTGAATTCCAATTAAAATTATACCTTGTGATAAAGTCTTGCGTAGGACTATAATTAAATCTCAAGACCTGGGTTTTGTGTACATTAAGAACATAACCTGAATGTGTCCCATATGTTTCTAACATTCTCATTAGTATAGGTAAGCCAGAGCCCGGGTCCAGGATCGTGACCAATACGTCGTCTGCGTAAAGTCCTATTTTGTACGCCTCACTTCCCACAGATATGCCTTTAAGTCCGACCTCCTGCCGAATTGCTTGAGCTAGAGGTTCAATAAACAATTTAAATAGACTAGGGCTGGCTGGGCAGCCTTGCCTGCAGCCACGTTGCAAAATGATAGAGTTGGAAAGACTCCCGTTGACTTTTACTCTTGCGGTAGGAGAGGAATAAAGAGCTTGAATACAGCGTATGAAATCTTTGCTAAAGCCAAATCTGTACATCACTACATAGAGGAATTCCCTCCCAACCGAATCGAAAGCTTTTTCAGCATCCAAACTGAGGACCATAGAGCTAATATTTTCCTGCCTAACCTGCTGAATGTCCCATAAAATATGTTAAAAAATGTGTTTCAAATGTTTCAAAAATATGATCCAAATGTTTTAAAATTATGATCGGAGATGTTTGAAATGTGTAAAATAATTAAAATAGCTTTCAAAACGCAGGTATTTAGAAAAAAAAGCTGAATTTTTTTCTCTGAGGGGGGGCTCACTCTCTCACACTTTGAAAACCCCTGATATATACAATTATATTATACTATATATATACTATTATATATAGAACGTTATAAGACGCCGAGAATTGGTGCGCTGCCAGCCGCTGTCACCGAGTGTGAGAGGAGAGTTGACGGAGAAGATGGCGGTTGACCTATAGTTTCAAAGTCAATACCGTTTATACCGGTAATACCGGTGTTGACACGAGCGTATTACTCGGTGTGAAAATGTCCACACCGCGGCAACCCTAGTTGGTACTGCATTATGTATATTCATGAGCAATTGTACTTGAAATATCCCAGACCTCAAAACACAGAACAAGAGAACTAGAACTATAAAATAAAGTGGAACAAGAGAACTAGAACTATAAAACAGAACATCAAACTGAGCTTCCAACAAGCAAGGTGACATGTCGCCTCGACAGTGAGGGGAGCAGGCCACAAAGTGGGGCCCCTCTGTAGCAAAGAAAAAAAAGAAGGAAGAAAGTCTCGTGGCTGTCTGTGCGCACCGTAGGTATCAGCCTTATAGTACAGTGTATTTGTTAAGTCAAAAGAAAGTATCGGACAGGGGTTTTAACGTTATTAATCCTTATAGAGGGTAGCCTTCATCCTCGGGTCCAGAGTATTTATTTATTTAATAAAAACAAAAAAAAAGGGAGCAGGACTATGCAAATAAAAAATATGAGAGAGAGTGACTTGTCTCACCGTCCGATCTGATAATGAAAAAAAAATTGGGATTTTAACCATTCACCCGTCCTCCTCTGCTGGTCCCGATTCCGTCCTGCGGTACTCCCTTAGTTTTTCCCGGATCTGCCTCTGGTATCGGTCCTTGTCTCTGCCGCAGCGGGTCTCTGTTGTTTCCCACGGGAGGAGCTGGGCCAGTGTTTCCTCCGTAATACCTGCACCCTTGGTCCCGCGAGTAACTTCACCCACGGTAAATCCCCGCTTGCGCAGATCCTCCGCAGCATGAGTCGCAGTGTTGTACATGACGGTGCCCGTTGCAAGGGAGACGCGCATCCTGGTTAATGGTGTCTGAAAGCGTATTCCCCGCTCCTTCAACGCCTTCTTCACGGGTGTATATTCCTTCCGCTTGTTTTGCACATCCGTCGCATAATCATGGTCAAAAAACACTTGTTTGTTTTGGACACGCAGTTCCTTTTTCCAAGCTGTATTGAGAACCTTCTCCTTCACTGAAAACCGGAGGAACCAAACCACTATCGAGCGTGGAGGGGCACTTGCAGGAGGTTTTGGTGCCAGAGCGCGATGAGCGCGCTCTGGCACCCAGGTCACGGCCCCTATCCAAGGGCAGACTGTCTCCGAGTTCAGTCTTAATCAGGTTTTCAACGAAGGTTACAGCGGATGTACCCTCGGCGTCCTCCGGGACGCCATATATCCTAACGTTGTTGCGCCTGGAGCGACCCTCCAAATCAGACACTTTATCCCGCAGAGCTCGTTGATCACAAAGCAGTTGGTTGAGGGCGTCCTTCAATCCAATGTTCCATCTTTCCATATCGGCCATGCTTTCCTCCATCTCATCAATGCGTTTCACCACGCCCTCAATCTGACCCGCCGTATCTTGCATTTTCCGGTCCATTTCTGTTGAAAATTCCTCCATTTGTTTTTTAATGTCCTCCCGAAAACTGGCATGAAAGTCGGAGAGGTCTTTTTTCAATTCGGCTCGGAACGCTGCCATCCCCGCGGTCATAACTTCGCTCACGGCTACACGGATTAGGTCCAAAGTATCACCTTCTCCGGGGTCGCCATCTTGACCTGCTAAAGTTTCGCTAGCCGCATCTCTTTTGTCGATTTGCCGATCGGCGTTGTACCGAAACCCATATCCGCCTTTTTTGCTTTTATCCCCATCCATTGTTATTCAGTGTGTATCAATTTGAATGAACAAAAACGCTTCAATTAGGGGGAATTTAAAGGCTGGTACCGGAGCTCTGTTTCTAAGCTGTCATGCAGTTTTGCGCGCCACCGGAAGAACCAATCACCACACTCTTGTTATAACAGCACTTCATTTATAACATCACTCCGGTTATTATAACATCACTTCAGTTATAAGTTATAACTGAAGTGATGTTCTAACTTATAACATCACCACACCTCAGTTATAACACCACCTCAATTATAACATTACTTCAGTTATAACATCACAACACTTATAACATAGTTATAACCTATAACATAATGTATGTGTGTGTGTGTTGTGTGACTGTGTCTTGGTGTTGTGTGACTGTGTGTCTGGGTGTTGTGTGACTGTGTGTATGGGTGTTGTGTGACTGTGTGTCTGGATGATATGACTGTGTGTGTGTGTGTGTGTGTGTGTGTGTGTGTGTGTGTGTGTGTGTGTGTGTGTGTGTGTGTGTGTGTGTGTGTGTGTGTGTGTGTGTGTGTGTGCATGAGTGAGTGTGTGTGTGTATGTGCGTGCGGGTGCGTGTGTGTGTGTGTGTGTACCATTGTCCGGGAGGAAAAGGATGAGAAGAAGAGGAAGAGGTGTCTGATGAAGGAGAGCTGAGGGACATCACAGTCCTCCAGCGCTGAAGACCCCCCTAATGCCTCCTCTCCACGACCCTCTCCAGCCCTGAGACACCTGAGTCAGGATATAGGATTACAGAACTTCAGAAATATCTAATACGACCTCCCACCAGTTCCCCTACCAGTTCCCCTCCCAGCTGGACCTGTTCAGAGACTTGTTGAGACAATTCTGATGTTTGGTGCCTTGATGGTCAGAGGAAGCTTCAAAGGTCTGAGCGGCCAGCCGTGTATCAGTGAGCTGATGTTAATAAGGGTGGGGGTGTGGCCCTCACACTAAGATGTTAGTGTGAGATCAGAAGAACCCCTTAAGAGACTTTCAAGGAAACAGGAAATGTGCAGGGGAGGTAACCCAACATCCTCATGAACCCCTGACCAGCCTGTCAGGATACTACACACTTATTATTTGTTTTACATCCTTGCACCTAAAAATAGTACTTAGCATAGCATTTTATCCTATCCACCTTTGTTGTATAAGGGAAATGGGTTAACCTACCGATTGTAAATGCTTGACACTTGGTTCTTTAAACATCCTTAATGTACCGACTGCGATATATTGTTCCTCTTCTTCTGACAAACTTACTTATGTAATTCGCTTTGGATAAAAGCGTCTGCAGACACACACACACACACACACATACACAGACAGACAGAAAGTGAGACAGACAGACACACACACACAGAGAGACATACACACACACAAACACAGAGGGACAGACAGACACTCAGACACACAGACAGACACACACAGGCACACACACACACACAGAAAGACACAACAACACACAGAAACAGACAGACACATAACATTAATCCCAATATGAAATGTAACCGCAAGCCGTGTCCGAGCAAAATGAACAGTCAAGAACACACTAATTGAAGATATATAGGGAAGATATATAAATATGACAGATAATTATGAAGGAAAGATGTTGATGAGAATGTTCCCCCTAATGCCATGCTTTGTCTCGGCTTTCAGGTGAGTGGGCTGCAGAGCAATGGCCAAATGTCATGTTCAGCTTGTTCATAATGCTCTAATCGGGATTCAAACTCTCAAACTAAGGATCACCAGTACAAGGCATTATCACATTGAGCCACTGACAAACCTGAACTGTTTATTGCGCCCCCTAATGGCGAAATTTTCCGAATTTTTTATCGGACGACAGTAAGGTTAGCACCAACATGTGTGTATAATTTGGACTCGATCCGATGTCTAATTTTGGATTTCTTTGGATTTTTGATATTCCACGTCTAATTTAGCTAATAAACCAATATTCAAAACGCTACCGTTTCGTCGTCGAAGGTCGGATCAAAAAACTGTTGATGATTTCTTTGCGTGTGCGTCTGAAGATGTCGTGTGCAAAGTTTGGTGTCGATTGGTCAAGAAATGTGGGAGGAGTAGGGAAAAAACAGTTTTGCGGTTTTCGCGATTTAGCGAAAAATATTCATAGACGCAAATGGGCGTGGCCTAGGCCAAAAGATGCAGCAGACTCCAGTGCATCTGTGTGTACAAGTTTTTGGACTCTGGGAGGTTCGGTGTGGGAGTTATAGCCCCAAACGTGTTTCTCCTTGGTATAGCGCCACCTAGGGACCGGCATGTCTGGATTTGGTTATCTGAGTAGCGGTGCCGATTCTGGATCTAGTCATGTAATTGGCGCGTGTGCACCATTTACGGTTTGGGCTGTAGTTCCACTTTCACCGCGGGAAGAATAAGAAGAATCGCTACAAAAACAATAGGGATCCAACCTGTTGGCTTGGACCCCTAACTAGAACTGCAAGCAGTTATGCAGGGGTCCAAGAAGTGTGCATTTCGCCGGCACAACGCGAAGCATGTGTTCAAAAATTGAGAAACAGCGTATGCCAAAAGATGCAGCTGACTCCAGTGAATATGTGGATATAAAGGTTTTGACTGTGGGAGCTTCGGTGTGGGAGTTATAGCCCAAAACGCGTTTTCAGAACATTCCATTGGCCAGTTAGGAGATATATTATTTCGTCGTTTATTTGCGACCCCTTGTGGCGAAATTTTCCAAGGACAATTTTCCTTTGCCAAATAACTCCCGCCCACATTAATAATTCTTGGCCATATTTTTTATATAGACTCGGGTTTGCCCCTTGATGGTTTCCTTTGAGTTTGAAGAACATTCCTTTGGCCAATAAGAAGATATACAATTTCCTCGTTTATTGCGCCCCCTAATGGCGAAATATTCCGAAAATGTTATCGAAGTTGAGGAACGGCGTATGACAAAAGATGCAGCTGACTCCAGTGAATCTGTGGATATAAAGGTTTTGACTGTGGGAGCTTCGGTGTGGAAGTTATAGCCCAAAACGTGTTTACAGAACATTCCATTGGCCAAATAGGAGATATACAATGTCGTCGTTTTTTGGCGCCGCCCTGTTGGCGAAATTTTCCAAAGACAATTTTCCTTTTCCAAATAACTCCCGCCCACATTAATAATTCTTGGCCATATTTTTTATATAGACTCGGGTTTGCCCCTTGATGGTTTCCGTATAGTTTGAAGAACATTCCTTGGGCCAATTAGAAGATATACAATTTCCTCGTTTATTGCGCCCCCTAATGGCGAAAAATTCCGGAATTTTTATCGAACGACATTAAGGTTAGCACCAACATGTCTGTACAATTTGGACTCGATCCGATGTCTGATTTCGGATTTTATTGGATTTTTGATTTTCCACGTAAAATTTAGCTAATAAATCAATATTCAAAACGCTACCGTTTCGTCGTCGAAAGTCGGATCAAAAAACTGTCGATGATTTCTTTGCGTGTGCGTCTGAAGATGCCGTGTGCAAAGTTTTGTGTCAATTGGTCAAGAAATGTGGGAGGAGTAGCGAAAAAACATTTTTGCGGTTTTCGCGATTTTGCGAAAAAACATTATGGACGCAAATGGGCGTGGCCTAGGCCAAAAGATGCAGCAGACTCCAGTGAATATGTGGGTACAAGTTTTTGACTGTGGGACGTTCGGTGTGGGAGTTATAGCCCCAAACGCGTATTCCTTGGTATAGCGCCACCTAGTGGCCGGCGTGTCTGGATTTGGTCGTCTGCCTAGAACTCAGGGACCTGGATCTAGTCATGCAATTGGCGTGTCGGCACCATTTACGGTTTGGGCTGTGGACCCACTTCTAGGGGGGAATAATAATAATTATGCAGGGGTCCAAGAAGTGTGCATTTCGCCGGCACAACGCGAAGCATGTGTTCAAAAATTGAGAAACAGCGTGTGCCAAAAGATGCAGCTGACTCCAGTGAATCTGTGGATATAAAGGTTTTGACTGTGGGAGCTTCGGTGTGGGAGTTATAGCCCAAAACGCGTTTTCAGAACATTCCATTGGCCAGTTAGGAGATGTATTATTTCGTCGTTTATTTGCGCCCCCTTGTGGCGAAATTTTCCAAAGACAATTTTCCTTTGCCAAATAACTCCCGCCCACATTAATAATTCTTGGCCATATATTTTATATAGACTCGGGTTTGCCCCTTGATGGTTCCCTTATAGTTTGAAGAACATTCCTTCGGCCAATTAGAAGATATACAATTTCCTCGTTTATTGCGCCCCCTTATGGCGAAATATTCCGATTATTTTACTGAACGCCAGTAGGGGTAGCATCGACATGTGTCAAAAATTTGGACTTGATCCGATGTTTAATTTTGGTATTCTTTAATTTTTTTGCGTTTCGACGTAAAACGTAGCTAATAAACAAATATTCAAAACGCTACCGTTTCGTCGTCAAAGGGCAAATCAAAAAAGTGTTCAAAAATTTCTTTGCGTGTCTGTCTGAAGATGTCGTGTGCAAAGTTTGGTGTTGATTGGTCAAGAAATGTGGGAGGAGTAGCGAAAAAACAGTTTTACGGTTTTCGCGATTTTGCGAAAAAAAATTATAGACGCAAATGGGCGTGGCCTATGCCAAAAGATGCAGCAGACTCCAGTGGATATGTGGGTACAAGTTTTTGACTGTGGGAGGTTCGGTGTGGGAGTTATAGCCCCAAACGCGTTTTCCCTTGGTATAGCGCCACCTAGTGTTCGGCGTGTCTGGATTTTGTCGTCTGCGTAGTCCGAAGAGATCTGGATCTAGTCATGCAATTTGCGTGTCGGCACCATTTACGGTTTGGGCTGTGGTCCCACTTTTAGGGAGGTAAGAATAACTAGAACTGCAAGCAGTTATGCAGGGGTCCAAGAAGTGTGCATTTCGCCGGCACAACGCGACAAGAAATGTGCATTTCGCCGGCACAACGCGAAGCAAGTATTCAAAACGCTACCGTGAACAACCTGTGGATATAAAGGTTTTGACTGTGAGAGGTTCAGTGTGGGAGTTTCGGCCCCAAACGCATTTTCCGCTACCGTTTAGTCGTCGACGGTTGGATCAAAATAGTTTTTACTGATTTGCAACGCAAAACATATATTCAAAACGCTACCGTTTCGTCAACGATGGTCGGATCAAAATAGTTTTGCTGATTTCTTGTAGTGTGCGTCTGAAGATGTCGTGTGCAAAGTTTGGTGTCAATTGGGCAAGAAATGTGGGAGGAGTAGCGAAAAGGCAGTTTAGCTGTTTTTGCGATTTTGCATAAAGAAAATACTGACGCAAATGGGCCTGGCCTATGCCAAAAGATGCAGCTGACTCCAGTGAATCTGTGCGTATAACGTTTTTGACTGTGGGAGCTTTGGTGTGGGAGTTGTAGCCTAAAACGCGTTTTCAGAACATTCCATTGGCCAAATAGGAGATATATTATTTCGTCGTTTTTTGGCGCCGCCCTGTTGGCGAAATTTTCCAAAGACAATTTTCCTTTGCCAAATAACTCCCGCCTACATTATTAATTCTTGGCCATATTTTTTATATAGACTCGGGTTTGCCCCTTGATGGTTCCCTTATAGTTTGAAGAACATTCCTTTGGCCAATTAGAAGATATACAATTTCCTCGTTTATTGCGCCCCCTAATGGCGAAATATTCCGAATTCTTTATTGAACGCCATTAAGGGTAGCACCGACATGAGTCTAAAATTTGGACTTGATCCGACGTCTACTTTTGGTATTCTTTGAATTTTTGCGTTTCGACGTAAAACGTAGCCAATAAACAAATATTCAAAACGCTACCGTTTCGTCGTCGAAGGTCGGATAAAAAAGCTGTTGATGATTCCTTTGCGTGTGCGTCTGAAGATGTCGTGTGCAAAGTTTGGTGTCAATTGGGCAAGAAATGTGGGAGGAGTAGCGAAAAGGCAGTTTAGCTGTTTTTGCGATTTTGCATAAAGAAAATACTGACGCAAATGGGCCTGGCCTATGCCAAAAGATGCAGCTGATTCCAGTGAATCTGTGCGTATAACGTTTTTGACTGTGGGAGCTTTGGTGTGGGAGTTATAGCCTAAAACGCGTTTCAGAACATTCCATTGGCCAAATAGGAGATATATTATTTCGTCGTTTTTTGGCGCCGCCCTGTTGGCGAAATTTTCCAAAGACAATTTTCCTTTGCCAAATAACTCCCGCCTACATTATTAATTCTTGACCATATTTTTTATATAGACTCGGGTTTGCCCCTTGATGGTTCCCTTATAGTTTGAAGAACATTCCTTTGGCCAATTAGAAGATATACAATTTCCTCGTTTATTGCGCCCCCTAATGGCGAAATATTCCGAATTCTTTAGTGAACGCCATTAAGGGTAGCACCGACATGTGTCTAAAATTTGGACTTGATCCGATGTCTACTTTTGGTATTCTTTGAATTTTTGCGTTTCGACGTAAAACGTAGCCAATAAACAAATATTCAAAACGCTACCGTTTCGTCGTCGAAGGTCGGATCAAAAAACTGTTGATGATTCCTTTGCGTGTGCGTCTGACGATGTCGTGTGCAAAGTTTGGTGTTGATTGGTCAAGAAATGTGGGAGGAGTAGGGAAAAAACTGTTTTGCGGTTTTCGCGATTTAGCGAAAAATATTCATAGACGCAAATGGGCGTGGCCTAGCCCAAAAGATGCAGCAGACTCCAGTGCATCTGTGGGTATAACGTTTTTGACTGTGGGAGGTTCGGTGTGGGAGTTATAGCCCCAAACGCGTATTCCTTGGTATAGCGCCACCTAGTGGCCGGCATGTCTGGATTTTGTCGTCTGCGTAGTCGCCACGGATCTTGATCTAGTCATGCATTTGGCATGTCTGCACCATTTACGGTTTGGGCTGTGGGCCCACTTCTAGGGGGGGAATAATAACTAGAACTGCAAGCAGTTATGCAGGGGTCCAAGAAGTGTGCATTTCGCCGGCACAACGCGGAGTATGTGTTCAAAACAAATGGGCTTGGCCTATGCCAAAAGATGCAACTGACTCCAGTGAATCTGTGGATGTAAAGGTTTTGACTGTGGGAGGTTCGTTGTGGGAGTTATAGCCCAAAACGCGTTTTGAGAACATTCCATTGGCCAGTTAGGAGATATATTATTTCGTCGTTTTTTTTGCGACCCCTTGTGGCGAAATTTTCCAAAGACAATTTTCCTTTGCCAAATAACTCCCGCCCACATTAATAATTCTTGGCCATATTTTTTATATAGACTCGGGTTTGCCCCTTGATGGTTCCCTTATAGTTTGAAGAACATTCCTTTGGCCAATTAGAAGATATACAATTTCCTCGTTTATTGCGCCCCCTTATGGCGAAATATTCCGATTATTTTACTGAACGCCAGTAGGGGTAGCATCGACATGTGTCAAAAATGTGGACTTGATCCGATGTTTAATTTTGGTATTTTTTAATTTTTTTGCGTTTCGACGTAAAACGTAGCTAATAAACAGATATTCAAAACGCTACCGTTTCGTCGTCAAAGGGCAAATCAAAAAAGTGTTCAAAAATGTCTTTGCGTGTCTGTCTGAAGATTTCGTGTGCAAAGTTTGGTGTTGATTGGTCAAGAAATCTGGGAGGAGTAGCGAAAAAACAGTTTTACGGTTTTCGCGATTTTGCGAAAAAAAATTATAGACGCAAATGGGCGTGGCCTATGCCAAAAGATGCAGCAGACTCCAGTGGATATGTGGGTACAAGTTTTTGACTGTGGGAGGTTCGGTGTGGGAGTTATAGCCCCAAACGCGTTTTCCCTTGGTATAGCGCCACCTAGTGTTCGGCGTGTCTGGATTTTGTCGTCTGCGTAGTCCGAAGAGATCTGGATCTAGTCATGCAATTCGCGTGTCGGCACCATTTACGGTTTGGGCTGTGGTCCCACTTTTAGGGAGGTAAGAATAACTAGAACTGCAAGCAGTTATGCAGGGGTCCAAGAAGTGTGCATTTCGCCGGCACAACGCGACAAGAAATGTGCATTTCGCCGGCACAATGCGAAGCATGTGTTCAAAACGCTACCCTGAACCTGTGGATACAAAGGATTTGACTGTGGTAGGAGTAGCGGGAAGTCAGTGTAGCGTTTTCGCGGCGAGATTTTGTCGAAGATATACAATTTCCTCATTTATTGCGCCCCCTTATGGCAAAATATTCCGATTATTTTATTGAACGCCAGTAGGGGTAGCATCAACATGTGTCAAAAATTTGGACTTGATCCGATGACTAATTTTGGTATTTTTTTAATTTTTTGCGTTTCGACGTAAAACGTAGCTAATAAACAAATATTCAAAACGCTACCGTTTCGTCGTCGAAGGTCGGATCAAAAAAGTGTCTAGGATTTCTTTGCGTGTGCGTCTGAAGATGTCGTGTGCAAAGTTTTGTGTTGATTGGTCAAGAAATGTGGGAGGAGTAGGGAAAAAACTGTTTTGCGGTTTTTGCGATATAGCGAAAAATATTCATGGACGCAAATGGGCGTGGCCTATGCCAAAAGATGCAGCAGACTCCAGTGCATCTGTGGGTACAATTTTTTGGACTCTGGGAGGTTCGGTGTGAAAGTTATAGCCCCAAACGCGTATTCCTTGGTATAGCGCCACCTAGGGACCGGCGTGTCTGGATTTTGTTATCTGAGTAGCGGTGCCGGACCTGGTTCTAGTCATGTAATTGGCGCGTGTGCACCATTTACGGTTTGGGCTGTGGTACCACTTCTAAGGCGTACGAAATAATAATAATAATAATCCTTACAAAAACAATAGGGATCCAACCTGTTGGCTTGGACCCCTAATAATAATAATCCTTACAAAAACAATAGGGATCCAACCTGTTGGCTTGGACCCCTAACTAGAACTGCAAGCAGTTATGCAGGGGTCCAAGAAGTGTGCATTTCGCCGGCACAACGCGAAGCATGTGTTCAAAAATTGAGAAACAGCGTATGCCAAAAGATGCAGCTGACTCCAGTGAATCTGTGGATATAAAGGTTTTGACTGTGGGAGCTTCGGTGTGGGAGTTATAGCCCAAAACGCGTTTTCAGAACATTCCATTGCCCAGTTAGGAGATATATTATTTCGTCGTTTATTTGCGACCCCTTGTGGCGAAATTTTCCAAAGACAATTTTCCTTTGCCAAATAACTCCCGCCCACATTAATAATTCTTGGCCATATTTTTTATATAGACTCAGGTTTGCCCCTTGATGGTTTCCTTTGAGTTTGAAGAACATTCCTTTGGCCAATAAGAAGATATACAATTTCCTCGTTTATTGCGCCCCCTAATGGCGAAATATTCCAAAAATTTTATTGAACGACATTAAGGTTAGCACCAACATGTCTGTAAAATTTGGACTCGTTCCGATGTCTACTTTTGGATTTTTCTGGATTTTTGATTTTCCACGTCTAATTTAGCTAATATACCAATATTCAAAACGCTACCGTTTCGTCGTCGACGGTCGGATCAAAAAACTGTCCGATAATTTCTTTGCGTGTGCGTCTGAAGATGTCGTGTGCAAAGTTTGGTGTTGATTGGTCAAAAAATGTGGGAGGAGTAGGGAAAAAACTGTTTTGCGGTTTTTGCGATTTTGCGAAAAATATTCATAGACGCAAATGGGCGTGGCCTATGCCAAAAGATGCAGCAGACTCCAGTGAATATGTGGGTACAAGTTTTTGACTGTGGGAGGTTCGGTGTGGGAGTTATAGCCCCAAACGCGTATTCCTTGGTATAGCGCCACCTAGTGACCGGCGTGTCTGGATTTTGTCGTCTGCTTAGTCCGAACAGATCTGGATCTAGTCATGCAATTCGCGTGTCGGCACCATTTACGGTTTGGGCTGTGGTCCCACTTTTAGGGGGGTAAGAATAATAGGAACTAGAACTGCAAGCAGTTATGCAGGGGTCCAAGAAGTGTGCATTTCGCCGGCACAACACGACAAGAAATGTGCATTTCGCCGGCACAACGCGAAGCATGTGTTGAAAACGCTACCCTGAACCTGTGGATACAAAGGATTTGACTGTGGTAGGAGTAGCGAGAAGTCAGTGTAGCGTTTTCGCGGCGAAATTTTGTAGAAGATATACAATTTCCTCGTTTATTGCGCCCCCTAATGGCGGAATTTTCCGAAATTTTTATCGAACGTCATTAAGGTTAGCACCAACATGTGTGTAGAATTTGGACTCGATCCGATGTCTAATTTTGGATTTTTTTGGATTGTTAATTTTCCACGTCTAATTTAGCTAATAAACCAATATTCAAAACTCTACCGTTTCGTCGTCGAAAGTCGGATCAAAAAACTGTCTAAGATTTCTATGCGTGTGCGTCTGAAGATGTCGTGTGCAAAGTTTGGTGTCGATTGGTCAAGAAATGTGGGAGGAGTAGGGAAAAAACAGTTTTGCGGTTTTTGCGATTTAGCGAAAAATATTCATAGACGCAAATGGGCGTGGCCTAGGCCAAAAGATGCAGCAGACTCCAGTGCATCTGTGTGTACAAGTTTTTGGACTGTGGGAGGTTCGGTGTGGGAGTTATAGCCCCAAACGCGTATTCCTTGGTATAGCGCCACCTAGTGGCCGGCGTGTCTGGATTTTGTCGTCTGCATAGTCTTCACTGACCTGGATCTAGTCATGCAATTGGCGTGTGTGCAACATTTACGGTATGGGCTGTATTCCCACTTTCTTGGTAGGAAGTATAATAATAAAAATCCTTACAAAAACAATAGGGATCCAACCTGTTGGCTTGGACCCCTAATAATAATCCTTACAAAAACAATAGGGATCCAACCTGTTGGCTTGGACCCCTAATAATAATAATCCTTACAAAAACAATAGGGATCCAACCTGTTGGCTTGGACCCCTAATAATAATAATCCTTACAAAAACAATAGGGATCCAACCTGTTGGCTTGGACCCCTAATAATAATCCTTACAAAAACAATAGGGATCCAACCTGTTGGCTTGGACCCCTAACTAGAACTGCAAGCAGTTATGCAGGGGTCCAAGAAGTGTGCATTTCGCCGGCACAACGCGAAGCATGTGTTCGAAATTGAGGAACGGCGTATGCCAAAAGATGCAGCTGACTCCAGTGAATCTGTGGATATAACGTTTTTGACTGTGGGAGCTTCGGTGTGGGAGTTATAGCCTAAAACGCGTTTTCAGAACATTCCATTGGCCAGTTAGGAGATATATTATTTCGTCGTTTATTTGCGCCCCCTTGTGGCGAAATTTTCCAAAGACAATTTTCCTTTGCCAAATAACTCCCGCCCACATTAATAATTCTTGGCCATATTTTTTATATAGACTCGGGTTTGCCCCTTGATGGTTCCCTTATAGTTTGAAGAACATTCTTTTGGCCAATTAGAAGATATACAATTTCCTCGTTTATTGCGCCCCCTAATGGCGAAATATTCCGAATTCTTTATTGAACGCCATTAAGGCCAGCACCGACATGTGTCTAAAATTTGGACTTGATCCGAAGTCTAAATTTGGTATTGTTTTAATTTTTTGCTTTTCCACGTCTAATTTAGCTAATAAACAAATATTCAAAACTCTACCGTTTCGTCGTCGAAGGTCGGATCAAAAAACTGTCTAAGATTTCTATGCGTGTGCGTCTGAAGATGTCGTGTGCAAAGTTTGGTGTCGATTGGTCAAGAAATGTGGGAGGAGTAGGGAAAAAAACAGTTTTGCGGTTTTCGCGATTTAGCGAAAAATATTCATTGACGCAAATGGGCGTGGCCTAGGCCAAAAGATGCAGCAGACTCCAGTGCATCTGTGTGTACAAGTTTTTGGACTGTGGGAGGTTCGGTGTGGGAGTTATAGCCCCAAACGCGTATTCCTTGGTATAGCGCCACCTAGTGGCCGGCGTGTCTGGATTTTGTCGTCTGCATAGTCTTCACTGACCTGGATCTAGTCATGCAATTGGCGTGTGTGCAACATTTACGGTATGGGCTGTATTCCCACTTTCTTGGTAGGAAGTATAATAATAAGAAAAATCCCTACAAAAACAATAGGGATCCAACCTGTTGGCTTGGACCCCTAACTAGAACTGCAAGCAGTTATGCAGGGGTCCAAGAAGTGTGCATTTCGCCGGGACAACGCGACAAGAAATGTGCGTTTCGCCGGCACAAAGCGAAGCTTGTGTTCCAAACGCTACCCTGAACCTGTGGATACAAAGGATTTGACTGTGGTAGGAGTAGCGAGAAGTCAGTGAAGCGTTTTCGCGGCAAAATGTTGTAGAAGATATACAATTTCCTCGTTTATTGCGCCCCCTAATGGCGAAATTTTCCGAATTTTTTATCGAACGACAGTAAGGTTAGCACCAACATGTGTGTAAAATTTGGACTCGATCCGATGTATAATTTTGGATTTCTTTGGATTTTTGATATTCCACGTCTAATTTAGCTAATAAACCAATATTCAAAACGCTACCGTTTCGTCGTCGAAGGTCTGATCAAAAAAGTGTTTGATGCATTCTTTGCGTGTGCGTCTGAAGATGTAGTGTGCAGAGTTTGATGTCGATTGGTCAAGAAATGTGGGAGGAGTAGGGAAAAAACAGTTTTGCGGTTTTCGCGATTTAGTGAAAAATATTCATGGACGCAAATGGGCGTGGCCTAGGCCAAAAGATGCAGCAGACTCCAGTGCATCTGTGTGTATAACGTTTTGAAGGTGGGAGGTTCGGTGTGGGAGTTATAGCCCCAAACGCGTATTCCTTGGTATAGCGCCACCTAGTGGCCGGCATGTCTGGATTTTGTCGTCTGCCGTCACCTCACGGACCTGGATCTAGTCATGCAATTGGCGTGTCGGCACCATTTACGGTTTGGGCTGTGGGCACACTTTTAGTGCTGGAATAATAATAGGAATAATCCTTACAAAAACAATAGGGATCCAACCTGTTGGCTTGGACCCCTAAAAACTAGAACTGCAAGCAGTTATGCAGGGGTCCAAGAAGTGTGCATTTCGCCGGCACAACCCGACAAGAAATGTGCATTTCGCCGGCACAACGCGAAGCATGTGTTCAAAACGCTACCCTGAACCTGTGGATACAAAGGATTTGACTGTGGTTGGAGTAGCGAGAAGTCAGTGTAGCGTTTTCGCAGCGAAATTTTGTAGAAGATATACTATTTCCTCGTTTATTGCGCCCCCTAACGGCGAAATTGTCCGAAATTTTTCTCGAACGTCATTAAGGTTAGCACCAACATGTGTGTAGAATTTGGACTCGAGCCGATGTCTAATTTTGAATTTTTTTGGATTTTTAATTTTCCACGTCTAATTTAGCTAATATACCAATATTCAAAACGCTACCGTTTCGTCGTCGAAGGTCGGATCAAAAAACTGTTGATGATTCCTTTGCGTGTGCGTCTGAAGATGTCGTGTGCAAAGTTTGGTGTTGATTGGTCAAGAAATGTGGGAGGAGTAGGGAAAAAACAGTTTTGCGGTTTTCGCGATTTAGCGAAAAATATTCATGGACGCAAATGGGCGTGGCCTAGGCCAAAAGATGCAACAGACTCCAGTGCATCTGTGTGTACAAGTTTTTGGACTCTGGGAGGTTCGGTGTGGGAGTTATAGCCCCAAACGCGTATTCCTTGGTATAGCGCCACCTAGTGGCCGGCGTGTCTGGATTTTGTCGTCTGCTTAGAACTCAGGGCCCTGGATCTAGTCATGCAATTGGCGTGTCGGCACCTTTTACGGTTTGGGCTGTGGACCCACTTCTAGGGGGGAATAATAATAACTAGAACTGCAAGCAGTTATGCAGGGGTCCAAGAAGTGTGCATTTCGCCGGCACAACGCGACAAGAAATGTGCATTTCGCCGGCACAACGCGAAGCATGTGTTGAAAACGCTACCCTGAACCTGTGGATACAAAGGATTTGACTGTGGTAGGAGTAGCGAGAAGTCAGTGTGGCGTTTTCGCGGCGAAATTTTGTAGAAGATATACAATTTCCTCGTTTATTGCGCCCCCTAATGGCGGAATTTTCCGAAATTTTTATCGAACGTCATTAAGGTTAGCACCAACATGTGTGTAGAATTTGGACTCGATCCGATGTCTAATTTTGGATTTTTTTGGATTTTTAATTTTCCACGTCTAATTTAGCTAATAAACCAATATTCAAAACTCTACCGTTTCGTCGTCGAAGGTCGGATCAAAAAACTGTCTAAGATTTCTATGCGTGTGCGTCTGAAGATGTCGTGTGCAAAGTTTGGTGTCGATGGGTCAAGAAATGTGGGAGGAGTAGGGAAAAAACAGTTTTGCGGTTTTCGCGATTTAGCGAAAAATATTCATAGACGCAAATGGGCGTGGCCTAGGCCAAAAGATGCAGCAGACTCCAGTGCATCTGTGTGTACAAGTTTTTGGACTGTGGGAGGTTCGGTGTGGGAGTTATAGCCCCAAACGCGTATTCCTTGGTATAGCGCCACCTAGTGGCCGGCGTGTCTGGATTTTGTCGTCTGCATAGTCTTCACTGACCTGGATCTAGTCATGCAATTGGCGTGTGTGCAACATTTACGGTATGGGCTGTATTCCCACTTTCTTGGTAGGAAGTATAATAACAAGAAGTGTGCATTTCGCCGGCACAACGCGACAAGAAATGTGCATTTCGCCGGCACAACGCAAAGCATGTGTTGAAAACGCTACCCTGAACCTCTGGATACAAAAGGATTTGACTGTGGTAGGAGTAGCGAGAAGTCAGTGTAGCGTTTTCGCTGCGAAATTTTGTAGAAGATATACAATTTCCTCGTTTATTGCGCCCCCTAATGGCGAAATGTTCCGAATTTTTTATAGAACGTCATTAAGGTTAGCACCAACATGTGTGTAGAATTTGGACTCGATCCGATGTCTAATTTTGGATTTTTTTGGATTTTTAATTTTCCACGTCTAATTTAGCTAATAAACAAATATTCCAAACTCTACCGTTTCGTCGTCGAAGGTCGGATCAAAAAACTGTATATGATTTCTTTGCGTGTGCGTCTGAAGATGCCGTGTGCAAAGTTTGGTGTTGATTGGTCAAGAAATGTGCGAGGAGTAGCGAAAAAACAGTTTTGCGGTTTTCGCGATTTAGCGAAAAATATTCATAGACGCAAATGGGCGTGGCCTAGGCCAAAAGATGCAGCAGACTCCAGTGCATCTGTGTGTACAAGTTTTTGGACTGTGGGAGGTTCGGTGTGGGAGTTATAGCCCCAAACGCGTATTCCTTGGTATAGCGCCACCTAGTGGCCGGCATGTCTGGATTTGGTCGTCTGCTTAGAACTCAGGGCCCTGGATCTAGTCATGCAATTGGCGTGTCGGCACCATTTACGGTTTGGGCTGTGGACCCACTTCTAGGGGGGAATAATAATAATAATAAAAAAAATCCTTACAAAAACAATAGGGATCCAACCTGTTGGCTTGGACCCCTAATAACTAGAACTGCAAGCAGTTATGCAGGGGTCCAAGAAGTGTGCATTTCGCCGGCACAACGCGAAGCATGTGTTCAAAAATTGAGAAACAGCGTGTGCCAAAAGATGCAGCTGACTCCAGTGAATCTGTGGATATAAAGGTTTTGACTGTGGGAGCTTCGGTGTGGGAGTTATAGCCCAAAACACGTTTTCAGAACATTCCATTGGCCAGTTAGGAGATGTATTATTTCGTCGTTTATTTGCGCCCCCTTGTGGCGAAATTTTCCAAAGACAATTTTCCTTTGCCAAATAACTCCCGCCCACATTAATAATTCTTGGCCATATTTTTTATATAGACTCGGGTTTGCCCCTTGATGGTTCCCTTATAGTTTGAAGAACATTCCTTTGGCCAATTAGAAGATATACAATTTCCTTGTTTATTGCGCCCCCTTATGGCGAAATATTCCGATTATTTTACTGAACGCCAGTAGGGGTAGCATCGACATGTGTCAAAAATTTGGACTTGATCCGATGTTTAATTTTGGTATTCTTTAATTTTTTTGCGTTTCGACGTAAAACGTAGCTAATAAACAAATATTCAAAACGCTACCGTTTCGTCGTCAAAGGGCAAATCAAAAAAGTGTTCAAAAATTTCTTTGCGTGTCTGTCTGAAGATGTCGTGTGCAAAGTTTGGTGTTGATTGGTCAAGAAATGTGGGAGGAGTAGCGAAAAAACAGTTTTACGGTTTTCGCGATTTTGCGAAAAAAAATTACAGACGCAAATGGGCGTGGCCTATGCCAAAAGATGCAGCAGACTCCAGTGGATATGTGGGTACAAGTTTTTGACTGTGGGAGGTTCGGTGTGGGAGTTATAGCCCCAAACGCGTTTTCCCTTGGTATAGCGCCACCTAGTGTTCGGCGTGTCTGGATTTTGTCGTCTGCGTAGTCCGAAGAGATCTGGATCTAGTCATGCAATTCACGTGTCGGCACCATTTACGGTTTGGGCTGTGGTCCCACTTTTAGGGAGGTAAGAATAATAATAATAATCCTTACAAAAACAATAGGGATCCAACCTGTTGGCTTGGACCCCTAAAAAGAAAAATCCTTACAAAAACAATAGGGATCCAACCTGTTGGCTTGGACCCCTAATAATAAAAAGAAAAATCCTTACAAAAACAATAGGGATCCAACCTGTTGGCTTGGACCCCTAACTAGAACTGCAAGCAGTTATGCAGGGGTCCAAGAAGTGTGCATTTCGCCGGCACAACGCGACAAGAAATGTGCATTTCGCCGGTACAACGCGAAGCATGTGTTCAAAACGCTACCCTGAACCTGTGGATACAAAGGATTTGACTGTGGTAGGAGTAGCGAGAAGTCAGTGTAGCGTTATCGCGGCGAAATTTTGTAGAAGATATACAATTTCCTCGTTTATTGCGCCCCCTAACGGCGAAATTGTCCGAAATTTTTATCGAACGTCATTAAGGTTAGCACCAACATGTGTGTAGAATTTGGACTCGATCCGATGTCTAATTTTGGATTTTCTTTGGATTTTTGATTTTCCACGTCTAATTTAGCTAATATACCAATATTCAAAATGCTATCGTTTCGTCGTCGAAGGTCGGATCAAAAAACTGTATATGATTCCTTTGCGTGTGCGTCTGAAGATGTCGTGTGCAAAGTTTTGTGTCGATTGGTCAAGAAATGTGGGAGGAGTAGCGAAAAAACAGTTTTGCGGTTTTCGCGATTTTGCGAAAAAAAATTATAGACGCAAATGGGCGTGGCCTATGCCAAAAGATGCAGCAGACTCCAGTGAATCTGTGTGTACGAGGTTTTGAATGTGGGAGGTTCGGTGTGGGAGTTATAGCCCCAAACGCATTTTCCCTTGGTATAGCGCCACCTAGTGGCCGGCGTGTCTGGATTTTGTTATCTGAGTAGCGGTGCCGGACCTGGATCTAGTCATGCATTTGGCGTGTCGGCACCATTTACGGTTTGGGCTGTGGACCCACTTTTAGCGCGGGAAGTATAATAACTAGAACTGCAAGCAGTTATGCAGGGGTCCAAGAAGTGTGCATTTCGCCGGCACAACGCGACAAGAAATGTGCATTTCGCCGGCACATCGCGAAGCATGTTTTGAAAACGCTACCCTGAACCTGTGGATACAAAGGATTTGACTGTGGTAGGAGTAGCGAGAAGTCAGTGTAGCGTTTTTGCGGCGAAATTTTGTAGAAGATATACAATTTCCTCGTTTATTGCGCCCCCTAATGGCGGAATTTTCCGAAATTTTTATCGAACGTCATTAAGGTTAGCACCAACATGTGTGTAGAATTTGGACTCGATCCGATGTCTAATTTTGGATTTTTTTGTATTTTTGATTTTCCACGTCTAATTTAGCTAATATACCAATATTCCAAATGCTATCGTTTCGTCGTCGAAGGTCGGATCAAAAAACTGTATATGATTCCTTTTCGTGTGCGTCTGAAGATGTCGTGAGCAAAGTTTGGTGTTGATTGGTCAAGAAATGTGGGAGGAGTAGGGATAAAACAGTTTTGCGGTTTTCGCGATTTTGCGAAAAATTTTTATAGACGCAAATGGGCGTGGCCTATGCCAAAAGATGCAGCAGACTCCAGTGAATCTGTGTGTACGAGGTTTTGAATGTGGGAGGTTCGGTGTGGGAGTTATAGCCCCAAACGCGTCTTTCCTTGGTATAGCGCCACCTAGTGGCCGGCGTGTCTGGATTTTGTCGTCTGCTTAGAACTCAGGGCCCTGGATCTAGTCATGCAATTGGCGTGTCGGCACTATTTACGGTTTGGGCTGTGGACCCACTTCTAGGGGGGAATAATAAAAAGAAAAATCCTTACAAAAACAATAGGGATCCAACCTGTTGGCTTGGACCCCTAACTAGAACTGCAAGCAGTTATGCAGGGGTCCAAGAAGTGTGCATTTCGCCGGCACAACGCGACAAGAAATGTGAATTTCGCCGGCACAACGCGAAGCATGTGTTCAAAACGCTACCCTGAACCTGTGGATACAAAGGATTTGACTGTGGTAGGAGTAGCGAGAAGTCAGTGTAGCGTTTTCGCGGCGACATTTTGTAGAAGATATACAATTTCCTCGTTTATTGCGCCCCCTAACGGCGAAATTGTCCGAAAATTTTATCGAACGTCATTACGGTTAGCACCAACATGTCTGTAAAATTTGGGCTCGATCCGATGTATAATTCTGGATTTCTTCGGATTTTTGACTTTTCACGTCTAATTTAGCTAATAAACAAATATTCAAAACGCTACCGTTTCGTCGTCGAAGGTCGGATCAAAAAAGTGTCTAGGATTTCTTTGCGTGTGCGTCTGAAGATGTCGTGTGCAAAGTTTGGTGTTGATCGGGCGAGAAATGTGGGAGGAGTAGCGAAAAAACAGTTTTGCGGTTTTCGCGATTTAGCGAAAAATATTCAAAGACGCAAATGGGCGTGGCCTAGGCCAAAAGATGCAGCAGACTCCAGTGCATCTGTGTGTACAAGTTTTTGGACTCTGGGAGGTTCGGTGTGGAAGTTATAGCCCCAAACGCGTATTCCTTGGTATAGCGCCACCTAGGGACCGGCGTGTCTGGATTTTGTAATCTGAGTAGCGGTGCCGATTCTGGATCTAGTCATGCAATTGGCGCGTGTGCACCATTTACGGTTTGGGCTGTGGTACCACTTCTAAGGCGTACGAAATAATAATAATAATAATAATAATAATAATCCTTACAAAAACAATAGGGATCCAACCTGTTGGCTTGGACCCCTAACTAGAACTGCAAGCAGTTATGCAGGGGTCCAAGAAGTGTGCATTTCGCCGGCACAACGCGACAAGAAATGTGCATTTCGCCGGTACAACGCGAAGCATGTGTTCAAAACGCTACCCTGAACCTGTGGATACAAAGGATTTGACTGTGGTAGGAGTAGCGAGAAGTCAGTGTAGCGTTATCGCGGCGAAATTTTGTAGAAGATATACAATTTCCTCGTTTATTGCGCCCCCTAACGGCGAAATTGTCCGAAATTTTTATCGAACGTCATTAAGGTTAGCACCAACATGTGTGTAGAATTTGGACTCGATCCGATGTCTAATTTTGGATTTTCTTTGGATTTTTGATTTTCCACGTCTAATTTAGCTAATATACCAATATTCAAAATGCTATCGTTTCGTCGTCGAAGGTCGGATCAAAAAACTGTATATGATTCCTTTGCGTGTGCGTCTGAAGATGTCGTGTGCAAAGTTTTGTGTCGATTGGTCAAGAAATGTGGGAGGAGTAGCGAAAAAACAGTTTTGCGGTTTTCGCGATTTTGCGAAAAAAAATTATTGACGCAAATGGGCGTGGCCTATGCCAAAAGATGCAGCAGACTCCAGTGAATCTGTGTGTACGAGGTTTTGAATGTGGGAGGTTCGGTGTGGGAGTTATAGCCCCAAACGCGTCTTTCCTTGGTATAGCGCCACCTAGTGGCCGGCGTGTCTGGATTTTGTTATCTGAGTAGCGGTGCCGATTCTGGATCTAGCCATGATATTGGCGCGTGTGCACCATTTACGGTTTGGGCTGTGGTTCCACTTTCACGGGGAGGTAGTATAATAACAAGAAGTGTGCATTTCGCCGGCACAACGCGACAAGAAATGTGCATTTCGCCGGCACAACGCGAACCAAGTATTCAAAACGCTACCGTGAACAACCTGTGGATATAAAGGTTTTGACTGTGAGAGGTTCAGTGTGGGAGTTTCGGCCCCAAACGCATTTTCCGCTACCGTTTAGTCGTCGACGGTTGGATCAAAATAGTTTTTACTGATTTGCAACGCAAAACATATATTCAAAACGCTACCGTTTCGTCAACGATGGTCGGATCAAAATAGTTTTGCTGATTTCTTGTAGTGTGCGTCTGAAGATGTCGTGTGCAAAGTTTGGTGTCAATTGGGCAAGAAATGTGGGAGGAGTAGCGAAAAGGCAGTTTAGCTGTTTTTGCGATTTTGCATAAAGAAAATACTGACGCAAATGGGCCTGGCCTATGCCAAAAGATGCAGCTGACTCCAGTGAATCTTTGCGTATAACGTTTTTGACTGTGGGAGCTTCGGTGTGGGAGTTATAGCCTAAAACGCGTTTTCAGAACATTCCATTGGCCAAATAGGAGATATATTATTTCATCGTTTTTTGGCGCCGCCCTGTTGGCGAAATTTTCCAAAGACAATTTTCCTTTGCCAAATAACTCCCGCCTACATTATTAATTCTTGGCCATATTTTTTATATAGACTCGGGTTTGCCCCTTGATGGTTCCCTTATAGTTTGAAGAACATTCCTTTGGCCAATTAGAAGATATACAATTTCCTCGTTTATTGCGCCCCCTAATGGCGAAATATTCCGAATTCTTTATTGAACGCCACTAAGGGTAGCACCGACATGTGTCTAAAATTTGGACTTGATCCGACGTCTACTTTTGGTATTCTTTGAATTTTTGCGTTTCGACGTAAAACGTAGCCAATAAACAAATATTCAAAACGCTACCGTTTCGTCGTCGAAGGTCGGATAAAAAAACTGTTGATGATTCCTTTGCGTGTGCGTCTGAAGATGTCGGGTGCAAAGTTTGGTGTTGATTGGTCAAGAAATGTGGGAGGAGTAGGGAAAAAACTGTTTTGCGGTTTTCGCGAATTAGCGAAAAATATTCATAGACGCAAATGGGCGTGGCCTAGCCCAAAAGATGCAGCAGACTCCAGTGCATCTGTGGGTATAACGTTTTTGACTGTGGGAGGTTCGGTGTGGGAGTTATAGCCCCAAACGCGTATTCCTTGGTATAGCGCCACCTAGTGGCCGGCATGTCTGGATTTTGTCGTCTGCGTAGTCGCCACGGATCTTGATCTAGTCATGCATTTGGCATGTCTGCACCATTTACGGTTTGGGCTGTGGGCACACTTCTAGGGGGGGAATAATAACTAGAACTGCAAGCAGTTATGCAGGGGTCCAAGAAGTGTGCATTTCGCCGGCACAACGCGACAAGAAATGTGCGTTTCGCCGGCACAACGCGAAGCATGTGTTCAAAACGCTACCGTGAACCTGTGGATATAAAGGTTTTGACTTTGAGAGGTTCGGTGTGGGAGTTGTTGCCCCAAACGCCTTGTCCGCTACCGTTTTGATTGGTTTGCTTTACCAGAGCCCCGTTGGCCAGCATGTATCCAGGTCCATCCAGACAGCGTCTTGGATGGACCTGGAATACAGACACACTGTTTCCGCCTCTCACGACGTGGACGAGGGGTTGGGTTTTGAGAGGCAAATAAATTTGGAAAAATCAAAAAAATTCAAATGGTATTTTAAAGATTGAATAAAAAGGAAACCTAAATCCATGGTTAACATACTACAATGAGGGTACATCATATATATGTGGACTAATACTTACGTAATGTTATCAATGGTTTGTTAATGCGTATTTAACACTATTTAATGTGAAGTAATGATTGGTTAGGCATTAAGTATGCTTAGTTAACTATACTTACCATAGTATTAACTAAGCCTAACAGTTAGTTTTACTTAGTTAATGCCAAGATAAGTATTAACTAAGTAAAAGTAACTGTAATTCTTAGTTAATGCTAAGATAAGTATTAACTAAGCATTACAGTTAGTTTCACTTGGTTGATGCTTAGATTAGCATTAACTAAGGATAACAGTTAGTTTGACTTAGTCAATGCTAATCAAGCATTACGCAAGTATTTAGAAATGGTTAGTTAGCTATGAGTTATTAACTAAGCATTAACAAATAGCTTATCTATGTACCCTTATTGTAAATTGTAAGTTATAGATGAATAGGGAAAAAATGCTGAAAAGGGCCAAAATAGCTATGGCTTTTATTAGAGGGGCAAATAAAAAATAAAAATTAAAAAAATGGGGAGAAAATGTAAAGTTAAAATCCAAAAAGTAAAAAATGGATAATATGTATTATTTATTAGAAAAAAATTGAAAAAAAGGTAAAAATTGATAATATTTATTATTGATTAGAAAAAATAGAAAAGACAAAGACAAAACATTTAAATCATTGGGTAGTGCTAAAAAAAAACCCATATCTATGGCTTTCATTAGAGGGGCAAATCCATAAAAAAAGAATGGGGAGAAAATTCATGATTTATTAGAAAAAATAGAAAATGTAAAAAAAATAAAAAATATATAATATTTAATATTTATTATTTATTTGAATAAATAGAAAAGACAGACAAAACATTTAAAATATTGGGTAGTGCTAAAACCTGCGAGCTAAACGAGCTAACCAGTTACAGAAGGAAATCTAAACAGAGGCACTCATGATCGGAGTAGTAGGTGGACAGAATTTGCACTTTGATATCAGTGGGACTAATGTCACGAATGTAAACGTGATCAATTGTTGTGTCGTTTTCTGTTGTTGGCGAAGAGACAATTTGGGTGTAACCTTGTTGTTGCATGAAATTTTCTGCAGATTTAGAAACAAGGGCATTGTCGTTGAAGTCACCCATAATTACCTTTCCTCCTGAAAGTTGGTTAAATTGTTGCATTACCAAAGCGAGATTTTGTTTGAATAAGGCGAGTTGATATGATGGCGGTTTGTACAGCACAATGAAATTGTAATTCAAAGGCTGAACATTAAACATGATGGCTTCCAAGTCACTGCACGGCATGTGTATAATGTTACAAGTGATGTGGTCTTTGTGATAGTAGCCCACACCACCGTGCCGTTTGTTTACCAAGTCTTGGAATTGGGTCATGTTATGGTAGGATTGGGACCGGAGTTTGTGATTAAAAGTCCAACCTGGCATTTCAATGGAACTGACTGATGTGCTTTGCTCCAGCCATGTTTCTGTCACGCAAATGATGTCAGCACTCAAGATTCTCTGGTCATGTTTAAGGTCTTCCATGTGTTGACATAGACCTTGAATGTTGTGGAGGCATATTTTGAGGGTTGAAGTTATTTCTGCTGGTGGAGTTGCAATGAATGGTTCCATTTTTTGCAGGGAAATGTCGATGTCTGGTTTCGAATAGAAGGCTTTGGCTGCGTAGTCTTGAATGATAAGGTTTTCCTCACACGTTACTCGGCTTAATGCTACGTATGCTTGGCCAGCTGCAAATATCCTTTTAAGGGACACTACAGCTCTTTCTAAAGTTAAACCTTGAACTTTGTGTATGGTACAGGCCCATGCTAGGCGTAACGGGAATTGGCGTCTAGATCCACCAGTCATTACTTTGTCTTCCACAGCATCTATGGGTGTTGCTTGTTGAAATTGAGGCTCAAAGCATATAGACCTACTCCTCAGTTTCCTGCCGATTGTGTCATTGTCAAACTTAACCAAAATGGTTTTGGGAAACTGAACGTTCCCTTCAAAGGTGATTTTGCAAACGGTACCGAATACACCATTGACCAATCCATCTGACAGATCTATATTTTTGATGAGCATTACGCGAGCTGATGGACCAACGATTAACGTTCTGCTTAAACATGTCTGACTATCAAATTTTGGATTATTTTTTCTTGTTACTTGTCCTGTGGTAGGGTTTCTCTGAGAATCTTGAGCTTTAATTTGCACCAAATCCGTACACGTCTTGTGTAACATGGCGATGTTATGGGCTGCCACTTCATCGTTTGTGGCGAAAATGTGAAGGTCCTGTGTCAGTTCCCCCTCGTTGGTCTCGCGTTGTCTTAGCAAGACTTCATCTCGCTGGTAAAGATTGTCTCCTTTTCTGTGTTTTCTAAGACGATTTAATGTTTCAGCAAACTCTTTGTTTTTTTTGTCGCATTATCTTTGTCAACTCAATGTGAGTGAAATGATTGTTCCACAGATCGGTCACCAATTGCTCGTGGTAAAGAGGTGTTCCCTTTACAGGGCCGAGCTGGAAGAAGTCACCAACTGCCATGATTGATACATTCCCAAACAATGCATAATCTCCTTGTTGCTTTATTTGTCGTAGTCTGCCATGGACATACGTCAGGATTTTATGATCAACCATACTCACCTCGTCCAAAATGAGTATTTGTAAGTCTTTCATGGTGGCTCTTAACGAATTGATTCTTTCATCTCCTAGAGGTTGATATGGCAGTTTGGCAGTGGTAGTAATAGCAAAGGTGCTGTGTATTGTGCTTCCGTTGATATTATATGCTGCTACTCCTGTAGGAGCAGCTAGCAAAACATGAGTGTCGTCTGGATTAATGGACATTCTTGCAAAGAGTCTGCATGACTCGTAGTACACAGCTTTAATCAGGTGCGACTTTCCCGTGCCTGCTCCCCCTGAAATGAATACGCGAAACGGGTCTGGGTTTTTGCCATTGATTTTGTCAAGGCACCATGCGCGGATTTTGTAAAAAATTTGAGTCTGTTGTTCGTTTAACGTGCGCATAATGGACAGACCTTCAGCTCTTTGTATCGAGTGTGTGGGAAATTCTTTAGACAGCGTTGCCTTTGCGTCCGACTGCAAGTCCGGTATGGCTTCTCTTTCATTGTGATTTGTGTCGTTGTTGTTAGACATCTCCTCCTGACATTCTAATCGCTCCAACTCAGATTCAGGGCAAAGGTCTGCCCATGCCTCGTCGTGAGCCCCGCGGTGCCCTGCAACCTCTTGGCATCTGTCGAGCTCATCTGCATCTACTTCAAACAGAGATCTATTGAAATCTACAACTTCCTTAACACTTTGCGTTGTATTGCTGCCGTTAGTGATGGAACCGGTCCTGTAAAACTGCTCATAACTGTTGTACGGTGGAGGTTTTAACTCATCTGTTGAATAATGAGGCAAAAACAATTGTAGCAAACTGTGGTAGTGTTTTTCTGGATATTTGGTTTGTGAGAAACGAGCGTATTTAGCAACAGCATCAGGTCCCCTAGTTCTCATCTTAACAAAGCCAGTGTTATTTTCCAGTTTAACAGAGCCCTGGCTGTGCTGCTCTTTCCCGTACAGAACTCTGTATTTTGAAGCAAATGTGGCTATACAAATATCATGGAAAATTGCGCCCTGGGGGCGGTTTTTGTAGCGGTCCGTTATGCTCGTCATCCATATCGAGTCTGTTGATGTGTCACCCTGTTCTGCTTTGCTTTGAATGACACTGAGAGGATAACTCATTCTGACGGTATTTTCACCAGTAGGGATAAATGTGACCAGTCTTGAGCATTCGTTGAGATGCATGTTTGTGACTCGATAAACACTTTCTTGAGCTGAGACCTCGCGATTGTGGAGAAAGACACTTCCCAACTTATTGAGTGTTTGTTTTGCATCTAAATTTCCATGTTTTTTCATTTCATTTTGAGTATGTTGTAACAATAAGCCCATGTCTTGTTCTGCTTTTGAGATGTAGGATATTATGTATACTACACAAGCAAAAGCATCACAGACATATTGTATGTCCATGTTGGCATCCCAGCAACGCAAAAGGTCTTTGTTGTATTGATTAACGTAAACATCTGATGGGTTGCGTTGTGTACAACCGCGTTTTTATTGGTTGTCAATCGGTAGGCATTTTCAAACATTTCCTGGGTGATGTTAATGGAAGCAAATAGCTGATCCACAGTGTCGAAGGTTAGGTCTGGACTTGAAAGAGCATGTTTGACCCTTGTCATGACACTTTTAGCCACCTCTTTTTCTTTTCGCATTTCTAATATAGAGACGTCTATCGGATCAGCGTCTGTTACCTCCTGGTTCTCGTCTATTTTACTTCTACAAAGAAAGGTGTGGTTGCTTGGAGGACGTGGAAAGTTAAATCTGCATGTTGTGCCTTTTTTCCTACAACTCTTTGAGTGCTTGGAGCTGTGTTTTTGAACGCTGGAAACAACTTCATGCAATGCGTCGGTTGCTGGCGGGAGTTCACAACTGATGTATTTATCAATAAATTGTGTGACTTCTTGGTCTGTGTTTTTGCCTATTTTCGGTGCATTTTCTACCCAGAACAGACAATGAGTATGGGGTGAGCCGCGTTGTTGGAATTCAACTCTAAAAAATGTCTCGATAACTTTACCAATGGGGTTAGCTGGTGACTTGATGACGTCATTTAGGAAAGTCTGAAACCTGTGTTGGAACATTCTTGCCGCGGTAACCGGATTAGTTTTGAGTAAATTGCACCTCTGTGACCAGTCCAGGTCGTTGACATTTCCCTGTATTTTCTGTAGTCTCATGAAAACATCGATGAGTTCAGTCCAGCGTAAATCAGCACATGAAAATGAACAGAACCAAGTAGGGACACCAAGCTGACGAACCATAGCAAATAGATTTTTCTGTACACCTTGCCAAAAAACTGGAGTCCCTCGGATCGGTTGAAGGAACTTGTAACCGAGATCGGTTTTTAAGACATTACTTACATAGTCTTTGTTTGAAAGCATGGCGGAAGTTATAGCCAATGATTCCCCTGCATGGTAACCTTTTCTCAATGCTATGGACACCTTGGAAACAACCTGATTGACCTCAGATAAATATTGAGCATAGAAAATGTAGTCCAAGTTGCTGCTAAACCTCCCATCAGCATTTAGGATGCGTGTGTTGATGTATCTACTGAGAGTGAGCCTGTGGGGCCGTGCATCATGGAATGTACCCGTCCCTTTGGGGAAAAGAGTTGGGAAACATTTTGCTTCATTGCCCTTATCTGTCAGCAGCCTAACAGGACTGTTGCCCTCAGCTGGAGCTATTGATAAAACACTTTCGAAATGCTGATCAAATATTTCTTGTGCGATATCAATCGGTTGCAAACATGTGTCCAAGAGTAACCCGTGTGTTTGAGTTTCATAGATGTGGTCAGCTTCTTCATCATCCGACACCTGGTCTGATTGAGTTGTAATGTCACTGCTTTCAGGTGCAGATGGAGTGTCATTAACTGGGTTGCATTCTTTCAAAACAGAACATGCATCTTCTGGCAAGGGATTTTCCCATTCTGCGTTAAAGTCTATGTCCTTATACCATTTATTCATGTCCTTTAAACAGGCTATCGCATTTTGGATTTTTTGAGTGTGCACATATTGATATTGATAATGCCCCTTATAAGTAAGTTTTCTTTTCAGTTTTATTCGGATCATTAAATCTTGATTTTCTAGCCTAGGGAGAACCGAAGTGACTACATCGCTGTTTGATGGAACGCAAGTCACCGGCCCATGGACAGAATTCTGAGAACCTCGTGGCAATGCCACAAGTCGCATAAAGGGAATATTCAATGCGCACAGGTGTTGTTCTAATGAGTTCAGTGTGCCTAATTCGTCAGGAATTGGATCTAATGCCATATTGTTCACAGCGCTCTCCTGGGGAACCTTACCACTGAGTATCTTGGAGTTGCAACTGAAACATATCCACAATTTCCCAGCAACTGTCTGTTTTAGTGTGCATGGCGTTAAACATGCGTTATCACATTGATGGAGATATGTTGTAGTAATGCATTGTTTTGCAATTGCTGACACAGTTGAAGCCTTGGATTCATATGAAGTTATGTCACATAATCGAACTTGTTTACGGAACAATAATCTGTGACATACACAACAAACATGTTCTGGTCCATGTTTGACCTCTTCTTGGAAGAGCTCAATTACAAAGTCAATATTGTGTTTTAAGAGGGTTAGATTAAGTCTCCTTTGACAGTTTCTTTCAATTACGGAGGGCTTATAAGCCGGATCTTCTCTGTATTTGATTACAATTGTTTGGATCACCTGTTTACGATGGGCAGGATTGTTTGCGTATTTTTCGATACCGCTGTTTATTACTTGTTGTTTGAACATTTCATTATTAGCATATTTTTCAATACTGCTGTTTTTTACTTGTTCTTTGAACGGTTCATTATTAGCATATCTTTCAATACTGCTGTTTTTTAATTTTGCTTGATACTGTTTATCACAATTATATCTTTGTTTTGTTTGAAGCTTTTTAACTTGCCTATATTCTGTGTCCTCAGCATACGTTTTCTTTTTTCTTAGATTTTTTACTTTATCAGTAAATTTTCTTGGTGAAACAAGGTCTGCATTGGACATTTTGTGCGACATTTCACAGAAGCTAGTTAAACTAAAGCACGTATGAGAGGTTTTTCCTTTGACACATGCAATTGGTTCATAATGGCATTCGTTGCAGTGATTCAGATATATAGCTTTTCTTGAAATCGACTCAATGTTCGCCGTAAATGTAATCCATTTCTGTTGACTGTATGTGTAAATATCAACACAGAGAAAATCTGCCGAAGCTTGTATTTCCAACTCTGTTGCCCAAGATCCAACATATTTCATTTTTGAGTCCATGAGATATTGCTCCACAGAAGCAAATTGCCGTCTTAGACAAGTAATGTAATGAAGTGGATTATTTGAGATGTGATTCACTACAGCCTTACGAAAGGCCTTGTGATGTGACTCGCAACCACTCAATACAGACGAAAGAGAACGAAAGAAACAATTACCGTCACCTTCAATGGATGTTGTTTGGCATGGCTCAGGCTGTGCCATATCAAAGGTTTGTCCAACAATATTTTGATCTAAACTTGGTACGATATTCAGTTTGTTGCAGATCCTGTTTTTTTCCCTTAATGTCAATCCCGTAAACATTATATTGGGGCTATCTGTTACAGAAATTAAACAGACATCTGATGCACCCTCTGTGTGAATTGGAGGATCACTGTCAATGTTTACCGTTGTGTCACATGTAGTAGTGTTTGCTACAGGCTGCACAGTTTCAAGGGTAAAAGACGCGTTTACTGCAAGGGAATTTCTATCCGTTACCGAAAGGACACAGAGATCAGAGTCACTGTCAGTGTCCAAAGTACCGTCATGTGCCGAAGTGCTGGCTTCAGGCTGTGCAGTAAATGGTGAGTTTACCTCAACAGCTTTCACACCAGTGACTTCAAACACCTTGTTTGGGATATCAAAAGCATGTGGATGATTTTGATATAAGGAATTGCAAAGGTTCTTAATATGGTCATATAACTCATACACAGTAGCATAGTGCGCTACTATGCTGGTTCCATCCGGTGCAACCGAACCCCAAGTACTACGAGAATGAGGATCGAAAACTGCAAAAGCAGTTTCGACCTTGAAAACGGCACAGACACTTCCTAGGATGTTGAGCAAGCATGTGTCTGTCTGCAGCAGTGTCTTCTGAATAGCCTCTTCTAAAGGCATGGCTATGTTTTGCAAAGAAGCGTCATAATCATCCTTTTGATCAAGACTTCCAGTGAGTGCATCAAAATATTCCAAACTAAATAATTTATTGTTGAATTTGCAGTGTCTGGGTAACTCGGAAATGAAAATATGCCCACTGGTTTTGGCTGCACTGATTTCCTTATTTTCTAGCATAGATGTGTACAAGGCATTACCTTGTTTTAGAATATGATGAATGTTCTTTTTTTTCCATTTGAGAACGCTATGGGTGGTGTGGGTCATAATCGCCGCTATGCCATTTGTAGCACACTGCTTACCTGCATTTTCCCCGAATATGTGGCTGCTCTGGTCAAACGATCCTTGAAGACACCCAGGGTTGTCATAAGTCACATGACTTGATGTAGCAGCTCTGGCAGGTGCGAAATCACAGGGTGCCTAAAAACACAACAGTAGTTCAATGAAAAAGGAGTGTGACCAATAGTTTATATCGAAATTAACAAGGAATTCATAAAAAAGGCTAGGAATCAATCAGCTGTAGTTCATGGCTGTGTATAATGGGAAAACGGAATTGTACATGATATCAACATTACTTTAACTAATTTCCAAGATCTAATAAATGGCAGGAAAACTCACAAGGAACAGGGAATAACATGTTAAAAGTAAGTACCTTCTGATTGCCAAGTGTTACATGAGGATCTTCAAGCTGGCCATTGTCCTCAGGCGGGCTCTGCTGAAATGACAATTCAGTGTTTTTAAAAGCATGTTGGTTCCCAGTAAGTAATTTGAAAATGTACATAGTATAGGCAAATTAGTCAGAACTGCACACTTACACCATATCAATGTTTTAAAATAATAAAGACATCAAAACAAAATGGGTCTCTTAAGCTGTGGCTTTTCCCGTTGGTATACAATTTTTCCACTAGTAATTACATACCTGCTGACTGCTCGCAGTGACCTCAGGTGCTGGTTCAAACGGCTCATGGTCCTCAATGTGTGTCATCTGCAATCACAAACATTACGAATGTTAAAAAAATTAGTTTTACCCCTACATGCAAACTCATAAGCCATAGAAAAGGGGACATTTAGTGTATTGTGGTGAACAGAATTAAGGACAAAGAAAACTTTTCTTTCAGTTCAGTTTAAATAATTAAAATGAGCACAACAAGTTCATCAGCCAACCTTCTTGACATTTCCAATTCATAGTGTGTAGATATTACCAAGAACATGTTAAAAACAGTTAAACTATGTTGATTGTAATTATGAAGTAAAAATGTAAATGTTCCTAGATACTGATCCTGGAACAGATTGATTGCTTATTTGCAAATCATTTTTTATATTGTTGTCATTACCTTGGTTGAACATCCCAAGAAGCTGGTCTCATTGGCTGTTGGTTTATCAGCCTGGGCCATCACAACTTTTGGCACCCAAGGTGTTAGCTCCTCTTGTTTTCTCTGTCCAGAGACAACCCGAGGAGTTGGCTGGTTCACCTTCTACAATGAGGTAAGGGAGCAAAATTATCATGAGAGATACAATTGCATGAAAATTGAAAAGTGGGCAGTTCAAAGAACTTACTGCTAATGTAGTTTATTTAAAACAGTAACAAACATAGTGTTGTGCACGCCTGTATTTTGTGGCGCTACATACAAATTTAACAACAAAACCCAAATATTACAAGATGCTCTTTTTTTTCCCCCATTCCTTTACCTCACAAAACTCTGTTTGAAGAAACGGCCACTCATCAACACACAGAGTCTGGTCATCCCCCTCCGGTTGAGCAAACTGCAATGACATAGTAAGAATTATATGTACAATACAATTGACAAATGGAAACACAAAACTACACTTTCTTAAAGGGAAATATCAAAAAGAATAGAGAACCGCACTCTATTCACTGAATGTGTGTAATCATCACATGTTGTATGCAAATTACCTTGCTCGAAGGCACAAAGACGCTGCCCTCCAGAGTGGCTGGCACAGCAGCTTCTGGAACAGGTCGAGGGGGAGGTACCAGCTTCGAAGGTTTGGCAATCCTTGCTGGAGTTGGAAGTGCCTGGAAAATAATTGTAAATCATTGGCAAAACAATACCTACACAGAGAATGTTGGACTATCTCTTGTGTTAAAGGCGAAATCAGAAAATAGTTGTTCCTGTGTTTCAACCCAAAAACAAGTACATATTTCACTGAGAAATTACCAACCTCAAGGCGGGCCTTCTTTCCTTTGGAGACCACAGCCGTGGTTCCATGTGCCACCTTCCGTTTCTATCATAATGGAAGAGAACGGAAATGATAACAGTTAATGAAATATAACACATTTGTTATCAATGCAACTATCTGTACCATACAATGTAAAGCTTGTCATATAGGATTACAGGCGCTATTAATATGTATGCACTCACAAACAGTTAATATTAAAATCACACAAATTACCCTTGAGCGATTCCCCATGGGGACATCAAGGTTGGATGGAACAATGCGATCCATTGCAGCCAACTTGTCAGTGCTAAACCGGATAGGGTTTAGCACGACAAAGCACTCCCTCAGGACCAGAGGAGGCACACAAACCTAGAAATAAAAAACAGAATTGAGCCATTGACCATTTGCCCTGTCTTATAGGAATAGCATTTAAATGAAACAACAAATGTACGCATCATTACGGTTTAATTTCCTATCAGCTATCATACCAATGTACAAACCTCATGAGGAAGGATCCGCACGGAAGACTGATCCCAGTCCTCAGGCGCATCCCAGGACTCAGGTTGGCTGCGCTATAAACACATAGGGGGAATTAGTATTCAATAAATGTGGCCTAACTAAAACTAAAGCTCTTCAAAATTGTATAACTTTTACCTTTCCGCGACGTCCGACAACAGTTTCCTTGAAGGGGTCAAGGGGACGTGGACGGGAAACCTCTCCCTTCACAACCACGGTGGTAGCAAAGGGTCTCACAGTCAGGGGTGACTTGGGAGGAGACACAGGCGGAGGTGTAGCAGGCAGAGGTGACTGTAGCTGCAGAAAGGAGAAGTGCCACAGAAGCTTCGCGAGAAGCGGCATCCCCAGATCGTCACTCAGGTGGATCTATTATAATGAGAAGCACGGGTTATTATTGAATTAAACTGCTTTTGCCATATAAAAATGACATTACATGAATTTCTCACGTGCCAAGTTATAACACGACTTACCCCATCACGACTCCACAAGGCACGCGAGTCCAGCGGAAAGCGGTCAGCTGTGACGCAGTACTTTACATCTGCAGAAGAAAACAAATATTAAACCATACACTATATACATATTTTACACGTGGTACCAAGAGGTGGTGTTGATACACTAAAAGCTTTCCTACAAAGATATTCTATACTGACATTATCTCTTAATCATTTTTACATACCGTTCTTTGCTGCAACGCGACGAAACTCCTCTCGAAGGAATTGTTGCGGTGCCAATTCACTCGCCAGCCGGGGAGGGAAATCGAGCACAAACACCTGATCCGCACAAAAGTTTTGGATTACACACTATACAATTCTGTTAAATAGTCTGCCTTGAAAATACACTTTATTTTGTAACACAAAAACTACCTTAGGCCATCGACTGCGGGCAGCTCTCAGAAGTCCTTCGAAGGCAACTCCAGCCGCTTCGATGCCAGGCGTCGCCTTGAGGTTGTTGCTCGGAGCCAGCAAGCAAACGATGTCGGGGGTTCTGGGGATGTCTGCGTTCAGCAACTCGGTGCGGAGCTCAGCGGCAGACGCCCCAGGCGTAGACAGGAACCCAAACGAAAGGCAACCGTCTGGCATCCTCACGTAACGGTCAACCAACGCACGCAGATGCGAGTCGCCCACAAACAGCACAAACTATAAATAAGGACAAATAAAAAGTTGTCATTCCACTCCAAACATATTCCACAGCTAAATTATACATTATTTTCTGAAAGGTCTTTGACAAGTTTACCTGCTTATCTGGAGACTCAGGGGGGAGATCCAATCGGTTGAACTTCCCAGTGTGGGCAGAGACAGGCCACGGCTCGACACGGTGACGTGCTCCAGTGCCACGCACTAATAAAAAGACAAATTCAACACAAAACTAAAATGAATAACTTATCTCGAGCTGTTGATCTAAAAGTCAAACATCACACATTCATGCAATAGAATTCTGAGGAATATAAATGAGTTGAAAACATGCATCATTGTATCTTTACGACTACATACCAGGCTCGAAGCCTCTGGCCAGAGTCGTCGCCATGGGAAGAATCCTCGTCCACTTCACCTTGGCTGCAGCCGAAGCGCGCGAAGCACGAGGCATCTAATGATTTCACAATAAGAAAAATAGAATGTTTCAAAATAGGTACAAGATTTCCCTTTACAAATATACATCAAGAAAGGCTGCATGTTGAAAACCCCACCCTGTACAGAGATGTATTTATGTAATTATAACCATGTGTTTTCATATGAAATGAACATTAAACAGAACAGATAGGTGCAATAAATACACACACGCACATGTGAAATCAATATATGGGCTAAAGCACAGCATTTAAAACACATTGCATATGGTGGACAGAGGTAGATTTTAGACTGTTGGGCGGATGTGTGCGTGTAAAAAGGAAATGTAACACGACATTGCAGCATTTAACATTTCCTAATCACAGCCAACTTATAAAGCTTTCATCCCAGGACAAATTTAAAGCCAAATATTTGCATAGAATGACATAGGCAGTACAGAAACCATTTTCCCAAAAAAAATCTATTAATAGACAACTAAAATGCTAATTCAGTCAAAACCCAACAAGCACCAAGTAATTTAACCAGCACCTCACCTTGAGTTGAACGGCGGACGATCTCCTGTTTCTCCTTTCAACACATGACCAACAAACCTACCTTGCTTAGACAATCTGAAAATCAGTATACAGCCACACACGACACAGCCCCACACAGCCCCACACACAAGACAGGCACACACACAAGACAGGCACACACACAAGACAGGCACACACACAGACAGGCACACACACAAGACAGACACACACACACAAGACAGGCACACACACACAAGACAGGCACACACACAAGACAGGCACACACACACACACACAAGACAGGCACACACACACACAAGACAGACACACACACACACACACAAGACAGGCACACACACACACACACACACACAGAGACACAGACACACACAAGACAGGCGCACACACACACACACACACACACAAGACAGGCACACACACACAGACACACAGACACACAGACACACACAGACAGACACACACAGACAGAGACGGACACACGAAACACACACACGAAACACACACAGACACACACACAGACAGACACACAGACAGACACACACACAGACAGACACAGACACACAGACACACACAGACAGACACACAGACAGACACACAGACAGACACACAGACACACAGACAGACACACACACAGACAGACACACAGACACACACAGACAGACACACGAAGCACACAGACAGACACACAGACAGACACACACAGACACACAGACACACACAGACAGACACACGAAACACACAGACACACACAGACAGACACACACAGACAGAGACGGACACACGAAACACACACACGAAACACACACAGACACACACACAGATAGACACACAGACACACACACACACACACACAGACACAGACACACAGACACACACAGACAGACACACAGACAGACACACAGACAGACACACAGACACACAGACAGACACACAGACACACAGACAGACACACAGACACACAGGCACACACACAGACAGGCACACACACAGACAGGACACACAGACACACACACAGACACACACACAGCCCCCCCCACACACAGACAGCCCCCCCCCACACACACCCAAACAGCCACACACACAGCCCCCCCCACACACACACAAACAGCCACACACACAGACAGCCACACACACAGACAGCCACACACACAGACACACAGCCACACACACAGACAGACAGACACACAGCCACACACACACAGACAGACAGACAGACACAGCCACACACACAGACAGACAGACAGACAGAGGCACACAGCCCCCCCCACACACACACACACACACACACACACACACACACACACACACACACACACACACACACACACACACACACACACACACACACACACACACACACACACACACACACACACACACACACACACACACACACACACACACACACACCATTTTCCCCAAAAATCTATTGATGACAACTAAAATGCAAATACAGTCAAAACCCAACCAGCATTAGAAATTTAACACAGCCCCCCCCACACACACACAAACAGCCACACACACAGACAGCCACACACACAGACAGACACACACAGACAGACAGACACACACACAGACAGATAGACACACACAGACACACACAGACACACACACAGACAGACACACACACAGACAGACAGACACACGAAACACACAGACAGACAGACACACAGACAGACACACACACACACAGACACACAGACAGACACACACACACACAGACAGACACACACAGACACACGAAACACACAGACAGACACACAGACAGACACACAGACAGACACACAGACACACGAAACACACAGACAGACACACAGACAGACACACAGACAGACACACAGACAGACACACACACAGACAGACACACACAGACACAGACAGACACACACAGACACAGACAGACACACAGACAGACAGACAGACACACACACAGACAGACAGACAGACACACACACAGACAGACAGACACACACACAGACACACAGACAGACACACAGACAGACAGACACACACACAGACACACACAGACACACACAGACAGGCACACACACAGACACACACACAGCCCCCCCCACACACAGACACACACACAGCCCCCCCCACACACAGACACACACACAGCCCCCCCCACACACAGCCCCCCCCACACAGACAGCCACACACACAGACAGACACACACACAGACACACAGACACACACACAGACACACAGACAGACACACAGACAGACACACAGACACACAGGCACACACACAGACAGGCACACACACACACAGACACACAGACAGACACACAGTCACACACAGACAGACACACAGACACACAGGCACACACACAGACAGGCACACACACACACAGACACACAGACAGACACACAGACACACACAGACAGGCACACAGACAGGCACACACACAGCCCCCCCCACACACAGACAGCCCCCCCCCCCACACACACCCAAACAGCCACACACACAGCCCCCCCCACAGACAGCCACACACACACACAGACAGACAGACAGACAGACAGACACACAGACAGACACACAGACAGGCACACAGACAGACACACAGACACAGCCCCCCCCACACACAGGCACACAGCCCCCCCCACACACACACACACACAGGCACACACACACGCACACAGCCCCCCCCACACACAGGCACACAGCCCCCCCCACACACACACAGCCCCCCCCACACGCACACACACACACACACACACACACACACACACACAGACAGGCACACAGACACACACACACACACACACACACCATTTTCCCCAAAAATCTATTGATGGACAACTAAAATGCAAATACAGTCAAAACCCAACCAGCATTAGAAATTTAACACAGCCCCCCCCACACACACACAAACAGCCACACACACACACAGACAGCCACACACACAGACAGCCACACACACAGACAGACACACACACAGACAGACACACACACAGACAGACAGACACACAGACACACACACACACAGACAGACACAGACACACACAGACAGACACACGAAACACACAGACAGACACACGAAACACACAGACAGACACACAGACAGACACACAGACAGACACACACACAGACAGCCACACACACAGACACACAGCCACACACACAGACAGACACACACACAGACAGACAGACAGACCCCCACACACACACAAACAGCCACACACACAGACAGCCACACACACAGCCACACACACAGACAGCCACACACACAGACACACAGCCACACACACAGACAGACAGACACACAGCCACACACACAGACAGACAGACAGACAGACAGACACACAGCCACACACACAGACAGACAGACAGACAGACAGACACACAGACAGACAGCCACACACACAGACACACAGCCACACACACAGACAGACAGACAGACAGACAGACAGACACACAGCCACACACACAGAAAGGCACACACACACGCACACAGCCCCCCCCACACACAGGCACACAGCCCCCCCCCACACACACACAGCCCCCCCCACACGCACACACACACACACACACACAGACAGACAGACAGACAGACAGACACACACACACACACCATTTTCCCCAAAAATCTATTGATGGACAACTAAAATGCAAATACAGTCAAAACCCAACCAGCATTAGAAATTTAACACAGCCCCCCCCACACACACACAAACAGCCACACACACACACAGACAGCCACACACACAGACAGCCACACACACAGACAGACACACACACAGACAGACACACACACAGACAGACAGACAGACACACACAGACACACACACACACAGACAGACACAGACACACACAGACAGACACACGAAACACACAGACAGACACACGAAACACACAGACAGACACACAGACAGACACACAGACAGACACACACACAGACAGCCACACACACAGACACACAGCCACACACACAGACAGACAGACACACAGACAGACAGACCCCCACACACACACAAACAGCCACACACACAGACAGCCACACACACAGCCACACACACAGACAGCCACACACACAGACACACAGCCACACACACAGACAGACAGACACACAGCCACACACACAGACAGACAGACAGACAGACAGACACACAGCCACACACACAGACAGACAGACAGACAGACAGACACACAGACAGACAGCCACACACACAGACACACAGCCACACACACAGACAGACAGACAGACAGACAGACAGACACACAGCCACACACACAGAAAGACAGACAGACAGACACACAGCCACACACACACACACAGACAGACAGACACACAGACAGACAGACAGGCACACACACACACACACAGACTGGCACACAGACAGACAGACAGACAGACAGGCACACACACACACACAGACTGGCACACAGACAGACACACAGACACGCAGGCACACACACACACACACACACACACACACACAGACAGGCACACACACAGGCACACAGCCCCCCCCCCACACACACACACAGGCACACAGCCCCCCCCCACACACACACACAGGCACACAGGCACACACACACACACCATTTTCCCCAAAAATCTATTGATGGACAACTAAAATGCAAATACAGTCAAAACCCAACCAGCATTAGAAATTTAACCAGCACCTCACTTTGAGTTGATCGGCGGACGATCAACTGTTTCATGACCAACAGCACAGCATTTAAAACACATTGCATATGGTGGACAGAGGTAGAGTTTAGACTGTTGGGCGGATGTGTGCGTGTAAAAAGTGAATGTAACACGACATTTCAGCATTTAAAACACATTGCATTGTATGGACAGAGTCCACCAGAAAGCTTTTCTGTGGTAATATGGCTGCCGGCCTAGACGCCGCCGTTTCAACCCTCTGCGCATCTACTCGGCGCAGACATGATCCCCTGTAGTATCCCGACATGCTAATTTAGCCGCTACCAAAACAACTACAACCCTCACCCTACATTGAAAACCTATCAACATCACTGCCGAAGAGAAAAGCTGCGTTTGTAAGAAACCAAACCGTAAGATTTCCGCTACAAGATTCCACCACAAAGCGACAAAATGGCGGCTTAGACGCCGCCGTATGGCAATAAACATAAATATCCATTTCAGATGATCCCACGTTTCCTCGTTTCGAGAGTTAAATAATGAACACTATATAGCAAAGGATTTGCGACAAAATATCATGCCTTCAGTGTGTTTTGTATTATACATACAGCGTCAATGACCGCTACAACAGATTCCACCACAAAGCTTTTCTGTGGCAAAATGGCGGATCCACGGGCTTTAATGTTTTGTCGCAAATCCTTTGCTTGCCATTACTGCATCAAAAGCAAACCGCCAAAGCAACCATACCAACGTAATACAATAAACATAATTATCCATTAAGGACTTACCGTGACAACGAACTTCTTTGGTTGAACCGCAAAGTTGAAAGACAGAACGTACTCGAAAGAATCCGCTCACAATATTAATCCGTGGAAAGGAGAGCAAAAGGGTCTATCTGAATAAAGATGTCTCAAGCAGAGAAAATCCGATCAGAGTGAGACGAGCCGTGCGTCGCTGACGATAGTCATTCAACTCGCGAAGCACCATGGGAGTATGCCACGCCCACACCTCTACAGATGATGTAGATGTGTTTCTCTGCTCTTCATGCCGGACAACATCTCCTGACTACTTGCTCGCCAAAGTAAAAAAGATAAGATTGACGGATGTCCAAAACGGGAAGACTGAATAATACAGTTGGTATTCCATATGAATATTCCAATTTAACAAACCATACACGGATTCGGAAATACCTTAATTTCATGATTTGGATTGTGGCTTTGAATAATAGCTAGCCTACTGTGTGTACCTCGTCACGCACTCAAGGGCGTACACCACGCCCACACCTGAACCACGCCCACACCTGAACAGATATAATCAGGAGACCACTGTGTAAAACATCACTTGCCCTGAGCAATCTTATGAACAACACCATTACACTCGTCTTGCCTCGTCTTGCCTCGTCTTGCCTCGTCTTGCCTCGTCCCGCCTCGACCCGCCTTGTCTCGTCTCAGCTTGATTTGTTCTCAAAAGGTAAGATTGCAATTTCTGGCCCGCGTATTTCAAATCAAACAATGGACAGAGAGGCAGAGAACTCCCGTGTATGGTTTTATTTGAAATCGCGTCCCCTTTTCCCGGCATACACTGCGGTTCTATCAAACGCAAAAGAACAAGCAACTGTCTTGCAACAAGCAATTCAGTCTTCCCGTTTTGGACATCCGTCAATGTTTGGATTGTGTAATAATAATTTGGATTGTGGCTTTGAATAATAGCCACAATCCAAATTCCCTACATGCATCGCTCCCGCACACTCGAAAGCCGTACAGAAAAGATTTGTATTTATCTTCGCGCATTATATATTATACATACAGCGTAACGCTGTATGTATACCAGCGTTAACATCTAATTGAATGTTTTTTTTCTACAGAAAATAAATGGCCGGAAAGTCCCCAGCAGACTTTCCATCAACAAACCACCCCGAGACAATTGCCATGAAGGCTGAATCAAGGAATAACTATGTAAGTTATCAACATTTGCGTCTTTGCAAACCTAAATGAAGAAAATTCCATTCAATACTAACATAGTTTTTTTTTTTGTAATAGCATATCTGTGTAGATAAAATATACACCAGGGAACAGAAGGTCGACCATGCGTTCCGATTCGGTATGCTGGTGTGCGCAAAGACCATCCACTACACCGAGCGGGAGAAGGCACACAAAAAACAACTGGAATTCCTTCGGAGGGAGGTTGATAGACGTGGCAAAATTATCCACAATTTAGAACTGGACCTGGCGGCATCCGAGGCCAGCTTGTCTGCCTCGGAGACAAATCTGGACGCCACAAAAAACGGTAAAAAAAAAAGCGTGCATACCAATCCAAAGGACGATTACAAATGGAATATTAACATTTCTTTCCTTCATATCTAGACTTGGAAGATCTTCAACTTATCAACGCCTCCCAAGGTAATGCAAATTACCCAACAACATGTGTTTTAATTTGGTTAGAGATTTCAAGTCTTATGTTTTTACCTATTAGACTATACTCTACAATATAGATTTGATTTGTCATGTATAACACCTATTAGCCAAATGTAAAAAATAATGGAAACGATCTTTCCTCCCATCAGATACGGATTCGTCACACTCACAGCCATTGTGTTCGACAATGATTGATGACGAGAACGGGAACGGAGGTACACCTTCATCTTTCAAATGACTGTCGTGGTTATAAAAATACATGCAGGCTTTATGTCCATGTGCTCGGAAAACTGATACTTTTTTCTTTACATTTTGCAGATCCCGAATGATAGGCCCCTGAATTATATTGTAAATAGTGTTTTTTTTTTTTAATATATTGTGATATTGTAAATAGTGTGTTTTTTTTTATTTGTGTGAAATTTTTTTTTTTATATAGTGTGATATTGTAAATAGTGTGTGTGTTTTTAATAAAAAAACTCAAAAACATCTGATTGTTTCATATTTACACAAATTGCCCATGCAAAAAGGAATGTTTCTCAATTTGCGTTCTTTTCTGTACTTGTGTGCCTGCGTTGGGAAATATCCCAGGATGCATTTCGCATACCTGTTTTAAAATATCAGTGTAAATGCTATAAAATAGGCTATATAGGGACATTTTAAAAGTATAACAAAGATGGAGGCCCATTATTTACATACTACTGTAAAATGAAAGAGGAATTTTGCTTTATATAATGTGTTTATATTGTATAAATCGCTGGAGGAAACGCATCGCAACCGAGCCTGCATATTGTGTGGACTTGGGACCATCAAATATCCCAGAATGCATTTCGCATTCCTGTTTCTCAATTCGCGTTCTTTTCTGTACTGCTGTGCCTGCGTTGGGACCGTCAAATATCCCAGGATGCATTTCGCATTCCTGTTTGAAGATATCAGTGTAAAAGCTATAAAATAGGCTATATAGGGACATTTTAAAAGTATAACAAAGATGGAGGCCTATTATTTACATACTATTTTAAAATGAAAGGGGTTTTGCTTTATATAATGTGTTCATATTGTATAAATCGCTGGAGGAAACCCATCGCAACTCAAGTACCCCTGACTGCAGCCCGCAGACGGAGTCCACATGGAGGGGGCGGGCACTCAGTCCACATGGAGGGGGCGGGCACTCAGGCCACATGGAGGGGGCGGGCGCTCAGTCCACATCGAGACGATTGAGCAGATTTCCGCTGCTCTTGTTAATGCAAGAGTAAACGGTAATACTATGTTAAGCTAGCGAGAGCCCATGCTGTTAATTAAATTATACAGATGGTACGGGAGTATTGTGACTGGGTATCTTTCTTGCTGCGTACCATGGAACTATTATAAAGTTAAGCATAGCCTAAACGACTTGCAAATACATTTTCTCTTTTTTTTTCGCTTAGCTGTTCCACTCATGGACCTATTTAGGTTCCACTTAAGAGTTCACGTTACAACCGTTCGCCGTTGCTCCATGTTTAAATCACAGTGCCTTGTTCGTGACCAGCCTCAAATTCACTAACTGAAATAGTGCCCCCTAGAGATCTTTTTTTTTTACTCAGTATTAATAGGCCTACTATGGCTCTTTTCGCTTGAATTTTTGTATTTCTCTACTGATTGCTTCGACAATGCAACATTAAAAGTTACTAACAGCGACTTCACACAGAGGCTCTGGCTTGGGGCCCCCCACCTCCCTTGGGCCCCTGGGCATGTACCCGGTGTGCCCGTGCGGTAATCCACCCTTGCCTGTAAACAATGCAACGTGTGCGAACTCCTGTACCCGTCTGTCTGTCAGAGTTACAGGCCCAGTAAGAGCCAAAATAAGATTTGGGGAACTATGAAGACTGGGATATGACCTTAACAGATGTAATGTGAGGAAACCACATCTAAGGGCAAAAAATGTACCTCAATAGACATAAGGAAAGGCTACATGTGTGAAGCACATTACGTTACACCAATCACAGGAGCACTAACAACAGTCTTTTTATTCAACTACATGTGTGAAGCACATTAAGTTACACCAATCACAGGAGCACTAACAGTCTTTTTATTCAACAAAACAATTAAAAAATAACAACTACAAAAAATAGATTGTAAACTATTAGCATAAAAGATAAATCAATAAAGAGTAGAACAAACAAAGTCTCAACCGGGGGGGGAACACACTGACGCCTTCCTCAGTGAGGTGGACGCCTCTCGCTTCACGCTCTGTCGCCCGACATCGCCGTCACCGCCGCCATAGCTGCCAAGCGCCGCCATTATGCTGCATCATCAGACTACATTGGAGTCGTGTGGCGCAGGCGTCACAAACAACGTGTGCGAACTCCTGTACCCGTCTGTCTGTCAGAGTTACAGGCCCAGTAAGAGCCAAAATAAGATTTGGGGAACTATGAAGACTGGGATACAAAGGTATGACCTTAACAGATGTAATGTGAGGAAACCACATCTAAGGGCAAAAAATGTACCTCAATAGACATAAGGAAAGGCTACATGTGTGAAGCACATTAAGTTACACCAATCACAGGAGCACTAACAACAGTCTTTTTATTCAACTACATGTGTGAAGCACATTAAGTTACACCAATCACAGGAGCACTAACAACAGTCTTTTTATTCAACAAAACAATTAAAAAATAACTACAAAAAATAGATTGTAAACTATTAGCATAAAAGATAAATCAATAAAGAGTAGAACAAACAAAGTCTCAACGGGGGGGGGAGACATAAGGAAAAGCTACATGTGTGAAGCACATTAAGTTACACCAATCACAGGAGCACTAACAACAGTCTTTTTATTCAACTACATGTGTGAAGCACATTAAGTTACACCAATCACAGGAGCACTAACAACAGTCTTTTTATTCAACAAAACAATTAAAAAATAACAACTACAAAAAATAGATTGTAAACTATTAGCATAAAAGATAAATCAATAAAGAGTAGAACAAACAAAGTCTCAACGGGGGGGGGAACACACTGACGCCTTCCTCAGTGAGGTGGACGCCACTCTCGCTTCACGCTCTGTTGCCCGACATCGCCGTCACCGCCGCCATAGCTGCCAAGCGCCGCCATTATGCTGCATCATCAGACTACATTGGAGTCGTGTGGCGCAGGCGTCACAAGGAGGGGGACGGGGAGGGGGCACAGGGAGGGGGAGAGGTGTTTGACTCAAAAGAGGCAAACACCTTCAGGTTTCTCCTGTCCATCATCTCCACACAGAACAGTTCATAGTCAGTATGTAATCTGAATGAGAATTGGAATGGTTTCCACGTTTCTTCCTCATCCCCGCCGTCATGGGATTTGCGCTGTGTTGATGCTGCCATCTGCTCCCAACATTCCATCCCAATGACCTCTGGGAGAGAAACACTGTCCTTGAAGGACTGTAACTAGCACCATGCTGCTGCCTGAATTGTGTCCTTCAGGACAACATCATCTTCCTTGAAGAAGAAAGAAAAAATATTTGTGTCTGTACTTGACACCCTACTGATGAGTTTTCAGGGATAAAAAAACACTATTCAACTAGTCATCAGACTATTTCATCTGGCTATACATACAACCTCCAGCATTACAAAAATGAGCCTGGCCTATGCCAAAAGATGCAACTGACTCCAGTGAATCTGTGGATATAAAGGTTTTGACTGTGGGAGGTTCGTTGTGGGAGTTATAGCCCAAAACGCGTTCTCAGAACATTCCATTGGCCAAATAGGAGATGGACAATGTCGTCGTTTTTTGGCGCCGCCCTGTTGGCGAAATTTTCCAAAGACAATTTTCCTTTGCCGAATAACTCCCGCCCACATTAATAATTCTTGGCCATATTTTTTTATATAGACTCGGGTTTGCCCTTTGATGGTTCCCTTATAGTTTGAAGAACATTCCTCTGGCCAATTAGAAGATATACAATTTCCTCGTTTATTGCGCCCCCTTAGGGCGTAATTTCCCGAATTTTTATTCGAACGCCATTAAGGTTATCGTATTTTTTGAATTTTTGCGTTTCGACGTGAAACGTAGCTAATAAACCAATATTCAAAACGCTACCGTTTCGTCGTCGAAGGTCGGATCAAAAAAGTATATATGATTTCTTTGCGTGTGCGTCTGACGATGCCGTGTGCAAAGTTTTGTGTCGATTGGTCAAGAAATGTGGGAGGAGTAGCGAAAAAACAGTTTTGCGGTTTTCGCGATATTGCGAAAAAAAATTATAGACGCAAATGGGCGTGGCCTATGCCAAAAGATGCAGCAGACTCCAGTGAATCTGTGTGTACGAGGTTTTGAATGTGGGAGGTTCGGTGTGGGAGTTATAGCCCCAAACGCGTCTTTCCTTGGTATAGCGCCACCTAGTGGCCGGCGTGTCTGGATTTTGTCGTCTGCTTAGAACTCAGGGCCCTGGATCTAGTCATGCAATTGGCGTGTCGGCACCATTTACGGTTTGGGCTGTGGACCCACTTCTAGGGGGGAATAATAATAACAAGAAGTGTGCATTTCGCCGGCACAACGCGACAAGAAATGTGCATTTCGCCGGAAAAACGCGAAGCATGTGTTCAAAACGCTACCCTGAACCTGTGGAGTAGCGAGAAGTCAGTGTAGCGTTTTCGCGGCGAAATTTTTGTAGAAGATATACAATTTCCTCGTTTATTGCGCCCCCTAATGGCGAAATTTTCCAAAATTTTTATCGAAGGTCAATAAGGTTAGCACCAACATGTGTCTAAAATTTGGACTCGATCCGATGTCTAATTTTGGATTTTTTTGTTTTTTTAATTTTCCACGTCTAATTTAGCTAATAAAAGAATATTCAAAACTCTACCGTTTCGTCGTCGAAGGTCGGATCAAAAAACTGTATATGATTTCTTTGCGTGTGCGTCTGAAGATGCCGTGTGCAAAGTTTGGTGTTGATTGGTCAAGAAATGTGCGAGGAGTAGCGAAAAAACAGTTTTGCGGTTTTCGCGATTTAGCGAAAAATATTCATAGACGCAAATGGGCGTGGCCTATGCCAAAAGATGCAGCAGACTCCAGTGAATCTGTGTGTACAAGGTTTTGAATGTGGGAGGTTCGGTGTGGGAGTTATAGCCCCAAACGCGTCTTTCCTTGGTATAGCGCCACCTAGTGGCCGGCGTGTCTGGATTAGGTCGTCTGCTTAGAACTCAGGGCCCTGGATCTAGTCATGCAATTGGCGTGTCGGCACCATTTACGGTTTGGGCTGTGGACCCACTTCTAGGGGGGAATAATAATAAACTAGAACTGCAAGCAGTTATGCAGGGGTCCAAGAATTGTGCATTTCGCCGGCACAACGCGACAAGAAATGTGCATTTCGCCGGCACAACGCGAAGCATGTGTTGAAAACGCTACCCTGAACCTGTGGATACAAAGGATTTGACTGTGGTAGGAGTAGCGAGAAGTCAGTGTAGCGTTTTCGCGGCGAAATTTTGTAGAAGATATACAATTTCCTCGTTTATTGCGCCCCCTAATGGCGGAATTTTCCGAAATTTTTATCGAACGTCATTAAGGTTAGCACCAACATGTGTGTAGAATTTGGACTCGATCCGATGTCTAATTTTGGATTTTTTTGGATTTTTAATTTTCCACGTCTAATTTAGCTAATAAACCAATATTCAAAACTCTACCGTTTCGTCGTCGAAGGTCGGATCAAAAAACTGTCTAAGATTTCTATGCGTGTGCGTCTGAAGATGTCGTGTGCAAAGTTTGGTGTCGATTGGTCAAGAAATGTGGGAGGAGTAGGGAAAAAACAGTTTTGCGGTTTTCGCGATTTAGCGAAAAATATTCACAGACGCAAATGGGCGTGGCCTAGGCCAAAAGATGCAGCAGACTCCAGTGCATCTGTGTGTACAAGTTTTTGGACTGTGGGAGGTTCGGTGTGGGAGTTATAGCCCCAAACGCGTATTCCTTGGTATAGCGCCACCTAGTGGCCGGCGTGTCTGGATTTTGTCGTCTGCATAGTCTTCACTGACCTGGATCTAGTCATGCAATTGGCGTGTGTGCAACATTTACGGTATGGGCTGTATTCCCACTTTCTTGGTAGGAAGTATAATAATAATAATAAGAAAAATCCCTACAAAAACAATAGGGATCCAACCTGTTGGCTTGGACCCCTAATTATCGAACGTCATTAAGGTTAGCACCAACATGTGTGTAGAATTTGGACTCGATCCGATGTCTAATTTTGGATTTTTTTGGATTTTTAATTTTCCACGTCTAATTTAGCTAATAAACCAATATTCAAAACTCTACCGTTTCGTCGTCGAAGGTCGGATCAAAAAACTGTCTAAGATTTCTATGCGTGTGCGTCTGAAGATGTCGTGTGCAAAGTTTGGTGTCGATTGGTCAAGAAATGTGGGAGGAGTAGGGAAAAAACAGTTTTGCGGTTTTCGCGATTTAGCGAAAAATATTCATAGACGCAAATGGGCGTGGCCTAGGCCAAAAGATGCAGCAGACTCCAGTGCATCTGTGTGTACAAGTTTTTGGACTGTGGGAGGTTCGGTGTGGGAGTTATAGCCCCAAACGCGTATTCCTTGGTATAGCGCCACCTAGTGGCCGGCGTGTCTGGATTTTGTCGTCTGCATAGTCTTCACTGACCTGGATCTAGTCATGCAATTTGCGTGTGTGCAACATTTACGGTATGGGCTGTATTCCCACTTTCTTGGTAGGAAGTATAATAATAAAAATCCTTACAAAAACAATAGGGATCCAACCTGTTGGCTTGGACCCCTAATAATAATCCTTACAAAAACAATAGGGATCCAACCTGTTGGCTTGGACCCCTAATAAAAAAAATCCTTACAAAAACAATAGGGATCCAACCTGTTGGCTTGGACCCCTAATAATAATCCTTACAAAAACAATAGGGATCCAACCTGTTGGCTTGGACCCCTAACAAGAAGTGTGCATTTCGCCGGCACAACGCGAAGCCTGTGTTCGAAATTGAGGAACGGCGTATGCCAAAAGATGCAGCTGACTCCAGTGAATCTGTGGATATAAAGGTTTTGACTGTGGGAGCTTCGGTGTGGGAGTTATAGCCTAAAACGCGTTTTCAGAACATTCCATTGGCCAAATAGGAGATAGACAATGTCGTCGTTTTTTGGAGCCGCCCTGTTGGCGAAATTTTCCAAAGACAATTTTCCTTTGCCAAATAACTCCCGCCCACATTAATAATTATAAGCCATATTTTCTGTATAGACTCGGGTTTGCCCCTTGATGGTTTCACTTGAGTTTGAAGAACATTCCTTTGGCCAATTAGAAGATATACAATTTACTCGTTTATTGCGCCCCCTAATGGCGAAATATTCCGAATTCTTTATTGAACGCCAGTAAGGGTAGCTCCGACATGTGTCTAAAATTTGGACTCGATCCGATGTCTATTTTTGATTTTTTGGGATTTTTGATTTTCCACGTCTAATTTAGCTAATATACCAATATTCAAAATGCTATCGTTTCGTCGTCGAAGGTCGGATCAAAAAACTGTATATGATTCCTTTGCGTGTGCGTCTGAAGATGTCGTGTGCAAAGTTTTGTGTCGATTGGTCAAGAAATGTGGGAGGAGTAGCGAAAAAAACAGTTTTGCGGTTTTCGCGATTTTGCGAAAATAAATTATAGACGCAAATGGGCGTGGCCTATGCCAAAAGATGCAGCAGACTCCAGTGAATCTGTGTGTACGAGGTTTTGAATGTGGGAGGTTCGGTGTGGGAGTTATAGCCCCAAACGCGTCTTTCCTTGGTATAGCGCCACCTAGTGGCCGGCGTGTCTGGATTTGGTCGTCTGCTTAGAACTCAGGGCCCTGGATCTAGTCATGCAATTGGCGTGTCGGCACCATTTACGGTTTGGGCTGTGGACCCACTTCTAGGGGGGAATAATAATAATAAAAAAAATCCTTACAAAAACAATAGGGATCCAACCTGTTGGCTTGGACCCCTAACTAGAACTGCAAGCAGTTATGCAGGGGTCCAAGAAGTGTGCATTTCGCCGGCACAACGCGACAAGAAATGTGAATTTCGCCGGCACAACGCGAAGCATGTGTTCAAAACGCTACACTGAACTTGTGGATACAAAGGATTCGACTGTGGTAGGAGTAGCGAGAAGTCAGTGTAGCGTTTTCGCGGCAAAATTTTGTAGAAGATATACAATTTCCTCGTTTATTGCGCCCTCTAATGGCGAAATTGTCCGAAATTTTTATCGAACGTCATTAAGGTTAGCACCAACATGTGTGTAGAATTTGGACTCGATCCGATTTCTAATTTTGGATTTTTTTGTATTTTGGATTTTCCACGTCTAATTTAGCTAATATACCAATATTCAAAACTCTACCGTTTCGTCGTCGAAGGTCGGATTAAAAAACTGTATACGATTTCTTTGCGTGTGCGTCTGAAGATGCCGTGTGCAAAGTTTGGTGTCGATTGGTCAAGAAATGTGGGAGGAGTAGGGAAAAAACAGTTTTGCGGTTTTCGCGATTTAGCGAAAAATATTCATAGACGCAAATGGGCGTGGCCTAGGCCAAAAGATGCAGCAGACTCCAGTGCATCTGTGTGTACAAGTTTTTGGACTCTGGGAGGCTCGGTGTGGGAGTTATAGCCCCAAACGCGTATTCCTTGGTATAGCGCCACCTAGTGGCCGGCGTGTCTGGATTTTGTCGTCTGCTTAGAACTCAGGGCCCTGGATCTAGTCATGCAATTGGCGTGTCGGCACCTTTTACGGTTTGGGCTGTGGACCCACTTCTAGGGGGGAATAATAATAATAAAATTTGGACTCGATCAGATGTCTTTTTATTTATTTTTTTGGATTTTGGATTTTCCACGTCTAATTTAGCTAATAAACCAATATTCCAAACGCTACCGTTTCGTCGTCGAAAGTCGGATCAAAAAACTGTTGATGATTCCTTTGCGTGTGCGTCTGAAGATGCCGTGTGCAAAGTTTTGTGTCAATTGGTCAAGAAATGTGGGAGGAGTAGCGAAAATACAGTTTTGCGGTTTTCGCGAAAAAAAATTATAGACGCAAATGGGCGTGGCCTATGCCAAAAGATGCAGCAGACTCCAGTGCATCTGTGTGTACAAGGTTTTGAATGTGGGAGGTTCGGTGTGGGAGTTATAGCCCCAAACGCGTATTCCTTGGTATAGCGCCACCTAGTGACCGGCGCGTCTGGATTTTGTCGTCTGCTTAGTCCGAACAGATCTGGATATAGTCATGCAATTCGCGTGTCGGCACCATTTACGGTTTGGGCTGTGGTCCCACTTTTAGGGGGGTAAGAATAATAACAAGAAGTGTGCATTTCGCCGGCACAACGCGAAGCATGTGTTCAAAATTTGAGAAACAGCGTATGCCAAAAGATGCAGCTGACTCCAGTGAATCTGTGGATATAAAGGTTTTGACTGTGGGAGCTTCGGTGTTGGAGTTATAGCCCAAAACGCGTTTTTCAGAACATTCCATTGGCCAGTTAGGAGATATATTATTTCGTCGTTTATTTGCGACCCCTTGTGGCGAAATTTTCCAAAGACAATTTTCCTTTGCCAAATAACTCCCGCCCACATTAATAATTCTTGGCCATATTTTTTATATAGACTGGGGTTTGCCCCTTGATGGTTTCCTTTGAGTTTGAAGAACATTCCTTTGGCCAATAAGAAGATATACAATTTCCTCGTTTATTGCGCCCCCTAATGGCGGAATTTTCCGAAATTTTTATCGAACGTCATTAAGGTTAGCACCAACATGTGTGTAGAATTTGGACTCGATCCGATGTCTAATTTTGGATTTTTTTGTATTTTTGATTTTCCACGTCTAATTTAGCTAATATACCAATATTCAAAATGCTATCGTTTCGTCGTCGAAGGTCGGATCAAAAAACTGTATATGATTCCTTTGCGTGTGCGTCTGAAGATGTCGTGTGCAAAGTTTTGTGTCGATTGGTCAAGAAATGTGGGAGGAGTAGCGAAAAAACAGTTTTGCGGTTTTCGCGATTTTGCGAAAAAAAATTATAGACGCAAATGGGCGTGGCCTATGCCAAAAGATGCAGCAGACTCCAGTGAATCTGTGTGTATGAGGTTTTGAATGTGGGAGGTTCGGTGTGGGAGTTATAGCCCCAAACGCATTTTCCCTTGGTATAGCGCCACCTAGTGGCCGGCGTGTCTGGATTTTGTTATCTGAGTAGCGGTGCCGGACCTGGATCTAGTCATGCAATTGGCGTGTCGGCACCATTTACGGTTTGGGCTGTGGACCCACTTTTAGCGCGGGAAGTATAACTAGAACTGCAAGCAGTTATGCAGGGGTCCAAGAAGTGTGCATTTCGCCGGCACAACGCGACAAGAAATGTGCATTTCGCCGGAAAAACGCGAAGCATGTGTTCAAAACGCTACCCTGAACCTGTGGAGTAGCGAGAAGTCAGTGTAGCGTTTTCGCGGCGAAATTTTTGTAGAAGATATACAATTTCCTCGTTTATTGCGCCCCCTAATGGCGAAATTTTCCGAATTTTTATCGAAGGTCATTAAGGTTAGCACCAACATGTGTCTAAAATTTGGACTCGATCCGATGTCTAATTTTGGAATTTTTTGGTTTTTTAATTTTCCACGTCTAATTTAGCTAATAAAAGAATATTCAAAACTCTACCGTTTCGTCGTCGAAGGTCGGATCAAAAAACTGTATATGATTTCTTTGCGTGTGCGTCTGAAGATGCCGTGTGCAAAGTTTGGTGTTGATTGGTCAAGAAATGTGCGAGGAGTAGCGAAAAAACAGTTTTGCGGTTTTCGCGATTTAGCGAAAAATATTCATAGACGCAAATGGGCGTGGCCTAGACCAAAAGATGCAGCAGACTCCAGTGCATCTGTGTGTACAAGTTTTTGGACTGTGGGAGGTTCGGTGTGGGAGTTATAGCCCCAAACGCGTATTCCTTGGTATAGCGCCACCTAGTGGCCGGCATGTCTGGATTTTGTCGTCTGCGTAGTCCGAAGAGATCTGGATCTAGTCATGTAATTGGCGTGTGTGCACCATTTACGGTTTGGGCTGTGGTACCACTTTTAGGGGGGTAAGTATAATAATAATAATAACTAGAACTGCAAGCAGTTATGCAGGGGTCCAAGAAGTGTGCATTTCGCCGGCACAACGCGACAAGAAATGTGCATTTCGCCGGAAAAACGCGAAGCATGTGTTCAAAACGCTACCCTGAACCTGTGGAGTAGCGAGAAGTCAGTGTAGCGTTTTCGCGGCGAAATTTTTGTAGAAGATATACAATTTCCTCGTTTATTGCGCCCCCTAATGGCGAAATTTTCCGAATTTTTATCGAAGGTCATTAAGGTTAGCACCAACATGTGTCTAAAATTTGGACTCGATCCGATGTCTAATTTTGGAATTTTTTGGTTTTTTAATTTTCCACGTCTAATTTAGCTAATAAAAGAATATTCAAAACTCTACCGTTTCGTCGTCGAAGGTCGGATCAAAAAACTGTATATGATTTCTTTGCGTGTGCGTCTGAAGATGCCGTGTGCAAAGTTTGGTGTTGATTGGTCAAGAAATGTGCGAGGAGTAGCGAAAAAACAGTTTTGCGGTTTTCGCGATTTAGCGAAAAATATTCATAGACGCAAATGGGCGTGGCCTAGACCAAAAGATGCAGCAGACTCCAGTGCATCTGTGTGTACAAGTTTTTGGACTGTGGGAGGTTCGGTGTGGGAGTTATAGCCCCAAACGCGTATTCCTTGGTATAGCGCCACCTAGTGGCCGGCATGTCTGGATTTTGTCGTCTGCGTAGTCCGAAGAGATCTGGATCTAGTCATGTAATTGGCGTGTGTGCACCATTTACGGTTTGGGCTGTGGTACCACTTTTAGGGGGGTAAGTATAATAATAATAATAATAAGAAAAATCCTTACAAAAACAATAGGGATCCAACCTGTTGGCTTGGACCCCTAACTAGAACTGCAAGCAGTTATGCAGGGGTCCAAGAAGTGTGCATTTCGCCGGCACAACGCGACAAGAAATGTGCATTTCGCCGGAAAAACGCGAAGCATGTGTTGAAAACGCTACCCTGAACCTGTGGAGTATCGAGAAGTCAGTGTAGCGTTTTCGCGGCGAAATTTTTGTAGAAGATATACAATTTCCTCGTTTATTGCGCCCCCTAATGGCGAAATTTTCCGAAATTTTTATCGAAGGTCATTAAGGTTAGCACCAACATGTGTCTAAAATTTGGACTCGATCCGATGTCTAATTTTGGAATTTTTTGTTTTTTTAATTTTCCACGTCTAATTTAGCTAATAAAAGAATATTCAAAACTCTACCGTTTCGTCGTCGAAGGTCGGATCAAAAAACTGTATATGATTTCTTTGCGTGTGCGTCTGAAGATGCCGTGTGCAAAGTTTGGTGTTGATTGGTCAAGAAATGTGCGAGGAGTAGCGAAAAAACAGTTTTGCGGTTTTCGCGATTTAGCGAAAAATATTCATAGACGAAAATGGGCGTGGCCTAGACCAAAAGATGCAGCAGACTCCAGTGCATCTGTGTGTACAAGTTTTTGGACTGTGGGAGGTTCGGTGTGGGAGTTATAGCCCCAAACGCGTATTCCTTGGTATAGCGCCACCTAGTGGCCGGCATGTCTGGATTTTGTCGTCAGCGTAGTCCGAAGAGATCTGGATCTAGTCATGTAATTGGCGTGTGTGCACCATTTACGGTTTTGGCTGTGGTACCACTTTTAGGGGGGTAAGTATAAAAATAATAATAATAGGAAGAAAAATCCTTACAAAAACAATAGGGATCCAACCTGTTGGCTTGGACCCCTAATAACTAGAACTGCAAGCAGTTATGCAGGGGTCCAAGAAGTGTGCATTTCGCCGGCACAACGCGACAAGAAATGTGCATTTCGCCGGCACAACGCGAAGCATGTGTTCAAAACGCTACCCTGTACCTGTGGATACAAAGGATTTGACTGGTACGAGTAGCGAGAAGTCAGTGTAGCGTTTTCGCGGCGAAATTTTGTAGAAGATACACAATTTCCTTGTTTATTGAACCCCCTAATGGCGAAATTTTCCGATATTTTTATCGAACGTCATTAAGGTTAGCACCAACATGTCTGTAAAATTTGGGCTCGATCCGATGTATAATTCTGGATTTCTTCGGATTCTTGACTTTTCACGTCTAATTTAGCTAATAAACAAATATTCAAAACGCTACCGTTTCGTCGTCGAAGGTCGGATCAAAAAAGTGTCTAGGATTTCTTTGCGTGTGCGTCTGAAGATGTCGTGTGCAAAGTTTGGTGTTGATTGGGCGAGAAATGTGGGAGGAGTAGCGAAAAAACAGTTTTGCGGTTTTCGCGATTTAGCGAAAAATATTCATAGACGCAAATGGGCGTGGCCTAGGCCAAAAGATGCAGCAGACTCCAGTGCATCTGTGTGTACAAGTTTTTGGACTCTGGGAGGTTCGGTGTGGAAGTTATAGCCCCAAACGCGTATTCCTTGGTATAGCGCCACCTAGGGACCGGCGTGTCTGGATTTTGTTATCTGAGTAGCGGTGCCGGACCTGGTTCTAGTCATGTAATTGGCGCGTGTGCACCATTTACGGTTTGGGCTGTGGTACCACTTCTAAGGCGTACGAAATAATAATAATAATAATCCTTACAAAAACAATAGGGATCCAACCTGTTGGCTTGGACCCCTAATAATAATAATCCTTACAAAAACAATAGGGATCCAACCTGTTGGCTTGGACCCCTAACTAGAACTGCAAGCAGTTATGCAGGGGTCCAAGAAGTGTGCATTTCGCCGGCACAACGCGAAGCCTGTGTTCGAAATTGAGGAACGGCGTATGCCAAAAGATGCAGCTGACTCCAGTGAATCTGTGGATATAAAGGTTTTGACTGTGGGAGCTTCGGTGTGGGAGTTATAGCCTAAAACGCGTTTTCAGAACATTCCATTGGCCAAATAGGAGATAGACAATGTCGTCGTTTTTTGGAGCCGCCCTGTTGGCGAAATTTTCCAAAGACAATTTTCCTTTGCCAAATAACTCCCGCCCACATTAATAATTATAAGCCATATTTTCTGTATAGACTCGGGTTTGCCCCTTGATGGTTTCACTTGAGTTTGAAGAACATTCCTTTGGCCAATTAGAAGATATACAATTTCCTCGTTTATTGCGCCCCCTAATGGCGAAATATTCCGAATTCTTTATTGAACGCCAGTAAGGGTAGCTCCGACATGTGTCTAAAATTTGGACTCGATCCGATGTCTATTTTTGATTTTTTGGGATTTTTGATTTTCCACGTCTAATTTAGCTAATATACCAATATTCAAAATGCTATCGTTTCGTCGTCGAAGGTCGGATCAAAAAACTGTATATGATTCCTTTGCGTGTGCGTCTGAAGATGTCGTGTGCAAAGTTTTGTGTCGATTGGTCAAGAAATGTGGGAGGAGTAGCGAAAAAACAGTTTTGCGGTTTTCGCGATTTTGCGAAAATAAATTATAGACGCAAATGGGCGTGGCCTATGCCAAAAGATGCAGCAGACTCCAGTGAATCTGTGTGTACGAGGTTTTGAATGTGGGAGGTTCGGTGTGGGAGTTATAGCCCCAAACGCGTCTTTCCTTGGTATAGCGCCACCTAGTGGCCGGCGTGTCTGGATTTGGTCGTCTGCTTAGAACTCAGGGCCCTGGATCTAGTCATGCAATTGGCGTGTCGGCACCATTTACGGTTTGGGCTGTGGACCCACTTCTAGGGGGGAATAATAATAATAAAAAAAATCCTTACAAAAACAATAGGGATCCAACCTGTTGGCTTGGACCCCTAACTAGAACTGCAAGCAGTTATGCAGGGGTCCAAGAAGTGTGCATTTCGCCGGCACAACGCGACAAGAAATGTGAATTTCGCCGGCACAACGCGAAGCATGTGTTCAAAACGCTACACTGAACTTGTGGATACAAAGGATTCGACTGTGGTAGGAGTAGCGAGAAGTCAGTGTAGCGTTTTCGCGGCAAAATTTTGTAGAAGATATACAATTTCCTCGTTTATTGCGCCCTCTAATGGCGAAATTGTCCGAAATTTTTATCGAACGTCATTAAGGTTAGCACCAACATGTGTGTAGAATTTGGACTCGATCCGATTTCTAATTTTGGATTTTTTTGTATTTTGGATTTTCCACGTCTAATTTAGCTAATATACCAATATTCAAAACTCTACCGTTTCGTCGTCGAAGGTCGGATTAAAAAACTGTATACGATTTCTTTGCGTGTGCGTCTGAAGATGCCGTGTGCAAAGTTTGGTGTCGATTGGTCAAGAAATGTGGGAGGAGTAGGGAAAAAACAGTTTTGCGGTTTTCGCGATTTAGCGAAAAATATTCATAGACGCAAATGGGCGTGGCCTAGGCCAAAAGATGCAGCAGACTCCAGTGCATCTGTGTGTACAAGTTTTTGGACTCTGGGAGGCTCGGTGTGGGAGTTATAGCCCCAAACGCGTATTCCTTGGTATAGCGCCACCTAGTGGCCGGCGTGTCTGGATTTTGTCGTCTGCTTAGAACTCAGGGCCCTGGATCTAGTCATGCAATTGGCGTGTCGGCACCTTTTACGGTTTGGGCTGTGGACCCACTTCTAGGGGGGAATAATAATAATAAAATTTGGACTCGATCAGATGTCTTTTTATTTATTTTTTTGGATTTTGGATTTTCCACGTCTAATTTAGCTAATAAACCAATATTCCAAACGCTACCGTTTCGTCGTCGAAAGTCGGATCAAAAAACTGTTGATGATTCCTTTGCGTGTGCGTCTGAAGATGCCGTGTGCAAAGTTTTGTGTCAATTGGTCAAGAAATGTGGGAGGAGTAGCGAAAATACAGTTTTGCGGTTTTCGCGAAAAAAAATTATAGACGCAAATGGGCGTGGCCTATGCCAAAAGATGCAGCAGACTCCAGTGCATCTGTGTGTACAAGGTTTTGAATGTGGGAGGTTCGGTGTGGGAGTTATAGCCCCAAACGCGTATTCCTTGGTATAGCGCCACCTAGTGACCGGCGCGTCTGGATTTTGTCGTCTGCTTAGTCCGAACAGATCTGGATATAGTCATGCAATTCGCGTGTCGGCACCATTTACGGTTTGGGCTGTGGTCCCACTTTTAGGGGGGTAAGAATAATAACAAGAAGTGTGCATTTCGCCGGCACAACGCGAAGCATGTGTTCAAAAATTGAGAAACAGCGTATGCCAAAAGATGCAGCTGACTCCAGTGAATCTGTGGATATAAAGGTTTTGACTGTGGGAGCTTCGGTGTTGGAGTTATAGCCCAAAACGCGTTTTTCAGAACATTCCATTGGCCAGTTAGGAGATATATTATTTCGTCGTTTATTTGCGACCCCTTGTGGCGAAATTTTCCAAAGACAATTTTCCTTTGCCAAATAACTCCCGCCCACATTAATAATTCTTGGCCATATTTTTTATATAGACTGGGGTTTGCCCCTTGATGGTTTCCTTTGAGTTTGAAGAACATTCCTTTGGCCAATAAGAAGATATACAATTTCCTCGTTTATTGCGCCCCCTAATGGCGGAATTTTCCGAAATTTTTATCGAACGTCATTAAGGTTAGCACCAACATGTGTGTAGAATTTGGACTCGATCCGATGTCTAATTTTGGATTTTTTTGTATTTTTGATTTTCCACGTCTAATTTAGCTAATATACCAATATTCAAAATGCTATCGTTTCGTCGTCGAAGGTCGGATCAAAAAACTGTATATGATTCCTTTGCGTGTGCGTCTGAAGATGTCGTGTGCAAAGTTTTGTGTCGATTGGTCAAGAAATGTGGGAGGAGTAGCGAAAAAACAGTTTTGCGGTTTTCGCGATTTTGCGAAAAAAAATTATAGACGCAAATGGGCGTGGCCTATGCCAAAAGATGCAGCAGACTCCAGTGAATCTGTGTGTATGAGGTTTTGAATGTGGGAGGTTCGGTGTGGGAGTTATAGCCCCAAACGCATTTTCCCTTGGTATAGCGCCACCTAGTGGCCGGCGTGTCTGGATTTTGTTATCTGAGTAGCGGTGCCGGACCTGGATCTAGTCATGCAATTGGCGTGTCGGCACCATTTACGGTTTGGGCTGTGGACCCACTTTTAGCGCGGGAAGTATAACTAGAACTGCAAGCAGTTATGCAGGGGTCCAAGAAGTGTGCATTTCGCCGGCACAACGCGACAAGAAATGTGCATTTCGCCGGAAAAACGCGAAGCATGTGTTCAAAACGCTACCCTGAACCTGTGGAGTAGCGAGAAGTCAGTGTAGCGTTTTCGCGGCGAAATTTTTGTAGAAGATATACAATTTCCTCGTTTATTGCGCCCCCTAATGGCGAAATTTTCCGAATTTTTATCGAAGGTCATTAAGGTTAGCACCAACATGTGTCTAAAATTTGGACTCGATCCGATGTCTAATTTTGGAATTTTTTGGTTTTTTAATTTTCCACGTCTAATTTAGCTAATAAAAGAATATTCAAAACTCTACCGTTTCGTCGTCGAAGGTCGGATCAAAAAACTGTATATGATTTCTTTGCGTGTGCGTCTGAAGATGCCGTGTGCAAAGTTTGGTGTTGATTGGTCAAGAAATGTGCGAGGAGTAGCGAAAAAACAGTTTTGCGGTTTTCGCGATTTAGCGAAAAATATTCATAGACGCAAATGGGCGTGGCCTAGACCAAAAGATGCAGCAGACTCCAGTGCATCTGTGTGTACAAGTTTTTGGACTGTGGGAGGTTCGGTGTGGGAGTTATAGCCCCAAACGCGTATTCCTTGGTATAGCGCCACCTAGTGGCCGGCATGTCTGGATTTTGTCGTCTGCGTAGTCCGAAGAGATCTGGATCTAGTCATGTAATTGGCGTGTGTGCACCATTTACGGTTTGGGCTGTGGTACCACTTTTAGGGGGGTAAGTATAATAATAATAATAACTAGAACTGCAAGCAGTTATGCAGGGGTCCAAGAAGTGTGCATTTCGCCGGCACAACGCGACAAGAAATGTGCATTTCGCCGGAAAAACGCGAAGCATGTGTTGAAAACGCTACCCTGAACCTGTGGAGTATCGAGAAGTCAGTGTAGCGTTTTCGCGGCGAAATTTTTGTAGAAGATATACAATTTCCTCGTTTATTGCGCCCCCTAATGGCGAAATTTTCCGAAATTTTTATCGAAGGTCATTAAGGTTAGCACCAACATGTGTCTAAAATTTGGACTCGATCCGATGTCTAATTTTGGAATTTTTTGTTTTTTTAATTTTCCACGTCTAATTTAGCTAATAAAAGAATATTCAAAACTCTACCGTTTCGTCGTCGAAGGTCGGATCAAAAAACTGTATATGATTTCTTTGCGTGTGCGTCTGAAGATGCCGTGTGCAAAGTTTGGTGTTGATTGGTCAAGAAATGTGCGAGGAGTAGCGAAAAAACAGTTTTGCGGTTTTCGCGATTTAGCGAAAAATATTCATAGACGAAAATGGGCGTGGCCTAGACCAAAAGATGCAGCAGACTCCAGTGCATCTGTGTGTACAAGTTTTTGGACTGTGGGAGGTTCGGTGTGGGAGTTATAGCCCCAAACGCGTATTCCTTGGTATAGCGCCACCTAGTGGCCGGCATGTCTGGATTTTGTCGTCAGCGTAGTCCGAAGAGATCTGGATCTAGTCATGTAATTGGCGTGTGTGCACCATTTACGGTTTTGGCTGTGGTACCACTTTTAGGGGGGTAAGTATAAAAATAATAATAATAGGAAGAAAAATCCTTACAAAAACAATAGGGATCCAACCTGTTGGCTTGGACCCCTAATAACTAGAACTGCAAGCAGTTATGCAGGGGTCCAAGAAGTGTGCATTTCGCCGGCACAACGCGACAAGAAATGTGCATTTCGCCGGCACAACGCGAAGCATGTGTTCAAAACGCTACCCTGTACCTGTGGATACAAAGGATTTGACTGGTACGAGTAGCGAGAAGTCAGTGTAGCGTTTTCGCGGCGAAATTTTGTAGAAGATACACAATTTCCTTGTTTATTGAACCCCCTAATGGCGAAATTTTCCGATATTTTTATCGAACGTCATTAAGGTTAGCACCAACATGTCTGTAAAATTTGGGCTCGATCCGATGTATAATTCTGGATTTCTTCGGATTCTTGACTTTTCACGTCTAATTTAGCTAATAAACAAATATTCAAAACGCTACCGTTTCGTCGTCGAAGGTCGGATCAAAAAAGTGTCTAGGATTTCTTTGCGTGTGCGTCTGAAGATGTCGTGTGCAAAGTTTGGTGTTGATTGGGCGAGAAATGTGGGAGGAGTAGCGAAAAAACAGTTTTGCGGTTTTCGCGATTTAGCGAAAAATATTCATAGACGCAAATGGGCGTGGCCTAGGCCAAAAGATGCAGCAGACTCCAGTGCATCTGTGTGTACAAGTTTTTGGACTCTGGGAGGTTCGGTGTGGAAGTTATAGCCCCAAACGCGTATTCCTTGGTATAGCGCCACCTAGGGACCGGCGTGTCTGGATTTTGTTATCTGAGTAGCGGTGCCGATTCTGGATCTAGTCATGCAATTGGCGCGTGTGCACCATTTACGGTTTGGGCTGTGGTACCACTTCTAAGGCGTACGAAATAATAATAATAATAATCCTTACAAAAACAATAGGGATCCAACCTGTTGGCTTGGACCCCTAATAATCCTTACAAAAACAATAGGGATCCAACCTGTTGGCTTGGACCCCTAACTAGAACTGCAAGCAGTTATGCAGGGGTCCAAGAAGTGTGCATTTCGCCGGCACAACGCAACAAGAAATGTGCGTTTCGCCGGCACAACGCGAAGCATGTGTTCAAAACGCTACCCTGAACCTGTGGATACAAAGGATTTGACTGTGGTAGGAGTAGCGAGAAGTCAGTGTAGCGTTTTCGCCGCGAAATTTTGTAGAAGATATACAATTTCCTCGTTTATTGCGCCCCCTAATGGCGAAATTTTCCGATTTTTTTATCAAACGACATTAAGGTTAGCACCAACATGTGTGTAAAATTTGAACTTGATCCGATGTCTAATTTTGGATTTTTTGGGATTTTTGTTATTCCACGTCTAATTTAGCTCATAAACCAATATTCAAAACGCTACCGTTTCGTCGTCGAAGGTCGGATCAAAAAACTGTCCGATAATTTTTTTGCGTGTGCGTCTGAAGATGTCGTGTGCAAAGTTTGGTGTTGATTGGTCAAAAAATGTGGGAGGAGTAGGGAAAAAACTGTTTTGCGGTTTTCGCGATTTTGCGAAAAATATTCATAGACGCAAATGGGCGTGGCCTATGCCAAAAGATGCAGCAGACTCCAGTGAATATGTGTGTACAAGTTTTTGGACTCTGGGAGGTTCGGTGTGGGAGTTATAGCCCTAAACGCGTATTCCTTGGTATAGCGCCACCTAGTGGCCGGCGTGTCTGGATTTTGTCGTCTGCCTAGAACTCAGGGACCTGGATCTAGTCATGCAATTGGCGTGTCGGCACCATTTACGGTTTGGGCTGTGGACCCACTTCTAGGGGGGAATAATAATAAAAAAAATCCTTACAAAAACAATAGGGATCCAACCTGTTGGCTTGGACCCCTAAAAAAATCCTTACAAAAACAATAGGGATCCAACCTGTTGGCTTGGACCCCTAACTAGAACTGCAAGCAGTTATGCAGGGGTCCAAGAAGTGTGCATTTCGCCGGCACAACGCGAAGCATGTGTTCAAAAATTGAGAAACAGCGTATGCCAAAAGATGCAGCTGACTCCAGTGAATCTGTGGATATAAAGGTTTTGACTGTGGGAGCTTCGGTGTGGGAGTTATAGCCCAAAACGCGTTTTCAGAACATTCCATTGCCCAGTTAGGAGATATATTATTTCGTCGTTTATTTGCGACCCCTTGTGGCGAAATTTTCCAAAGACAATTTTCCTTTGCCAAATAACTCCCGCCCACATTAATAATTCTTGGCCATATTTTTTATATAGACTCAGGTTTGCCCCTTGATGGTTTCCTTTGAGTTTGAAGAACATTCCTTTGGCCAATAAGAAGATATACAATTTCCTCGTTTATTGCGCCCCCTAATGGCGAAATATTCCAAAAATTTTATTGAACGACATTAAGGTTAGCACCAACATGTCTGTAAAATTTGGACTCGTTCCGATGTCTACTTTTGGATTTTTCTGGATTTTTGATTTTCCACGTCTAATTTAGCTAATATACCAATATTCAAAACGCTACCGTTTCGTCGTCGACGGTCGGATCAAAAAACTGTCCGATAATTTCTTTGCGTGTGCGTCTGAAGATGTCGTGTGCAAAGTTTGGTGTTGATTGGTCAAAAAATGTGGGAGGAGTAGGGAAAAAACTGTTTTGCGGTTTTTGCGATTTTGCGAAAAATATTCATAGACGCAAATGGGCGTGGCCTATGCCAAAAGATGCAGCAGACTCCAGTGAATATGTGGGTACAAGTTTTTGACTGTGGGAGGTTCGGTGTGGGAGTTATAGCCCCAAACGCGTATTCCTTGGTATAGCGCCACCTAGTGACCGGCGTGTCTGGATTTTGTCGTCTGCTTAGTCCGAACAGATCTGGATCTAGTCATGCAATTCGCGTGTCGGCACCATTTACGGTTTGGGCTGTGGTCCCACTTTTAGGGGGGTAAGAATAATAGGAACTAGAACTGCAAGCAGTTATGCAGGGGTCCAAGAAGTGTGCATTTCGCCGGCACAACGCGACAAGAAATGTGCATTTCGCCGGCACAACGCGAAGCATGTGTTGAAAACGCTACCCTGAACCTGTGGATACAAAGGATTTGACTGTGGTAGGAGTAGCGAGAAGTCAGTGTGGCGTTTTCGCGGCGAAATTTTGTAGAAGATATACAATTTCCTCGTTTATTGCGCCCCCTAATGGCTGAATTTTCCGAAATTTTTATCGAACGTCATTAAGGTTAGCACCAACATGTGTGTAGAATTTGGACTCGATCCGATGTCTAATTTTTGATTTTTTTGGATTTTTAATTTTCCACGTCTAATTTAGCTAATAAACCAATATTCAAAACTCTACCGTTTCGTCGTCGAAGGTCGGATCAAAAAACTGTCTAAGATTTCTATGCGTGTGCGTCTGAAGATGTCGTGTGCAAAGTTTGGTGTCGATTGGTCAAGAAATGTGGGAGGAGTAGGGAAAAAACAGTTTTGCGGTTTTCGCGATTTAGCGAAAAATATTCATAGACGCAAATGGGCGTGGCCTAGGCCAAAAGATGCAGCAGACTCCAGTGCATCTGTGTGTACAAGTTTTTGGACTGTGGGAGGTTCGGTGTGGGAGTTATAGCCCCAAACGCGTATTCCTTGGTATAGCGCCACCTAGTGGCCGGCGTGTCTGGATTTTGTCGTCTGCATAGTCTTCACTGACCTGGATCTAGTCATGCAATTGGCGTGTGTGCAACATTTACGGTATGGGCTGTATTCCCACTTTCTTGGTAGGAAGTATAATAATAATAAAAATAATAAAAATCCTTACAAAAACAATAGGGATCCAACCTGTTGGCTTGGACCCCTAACTAGAACTGCAAGCAGTTATGCAGGGGTCCAAGAAGTGTGCATTTCGCCGGCACAACGCGACAAGAAATGTGCATTTCGCCGGCACAACGCGAACCAAGTATTCAAAACGCTACCGTGAACAACCTGTGGATATAAAGGTTTTGACTGTGAGAGGTTCAGTGTGGGAGTTTCGGCCCCAAACGCATTTTCCGCTACCGTTTAGTCGTCGACGGTTGGATCAAAATAGTTTTTACTGATTTGCAACGCAAAACATATATTCAAAACGCTACCGTTTCGTCAACGATGGTCGGATCAAAATAGTTTTGCTGATTTCTTGTAGTGTGCGTCTGAAGATGTCGTGTGCAAAGTTTGGTGTCAATTGGGCAAGAAATGTGGGAGGAGTAGCGAAAAGGCAGTTTAGCTGTTTTTGCGATTTTGCATAAAGAAAATACTGACGCAAATGGGCCTGGCCTATGCCAAAAGATGCAGCTGACTCCAGTGAATCTGTGCGTATAACGTTTTCGACTGTGGGAGCTTCGGTGTGGGAGTTATAGCCTAAAACGCGTATTCAGAACATTCCATTGGCCAAATAGGAGCTATATTATTTCGTCGTTTTTTGGCGCCGCCCTGTTGGCGAAATTTTCCAAAGACAATTTTCCTTTGCCAAATAACTCCCGCCCACATTAATAATTCTTGGCCATATTTTTTATATAGACTCGGGTTTGCCCCTTGATGGTTCCCTTATAGTTTGAAGAACATTCCTTGGGCCAATTAGAAAATATACAATTTCCTCGTTTATTGCGCCCCCTAATGGCGAAATATTCCGAATTCTTTACTGAACGCCATTAAGGGTAGCACCGACATGTGTCTAAAATCTGGACTTGATCCGACGTCTACTTTTGGTATTCTTTGAATTTTTGCGTTTCGACGTAAAACGTAGCCAATAAACAAATATTCAAAACGCTCCCGTTTCGTCGTCGAAGGTCGGATAAAAAAACTGTTGATGATTCCTTTGCGTGTGCGTCGGAAGATGTCGTGTGCAAAGTTTGGTGTTGATTGGTCAAGAAATGTGGGAGGAGTAGCGAAAAAACAGTTTTACGGTTTTCGCGGTTTTGCGAAAAAAAATTACAGACGCAAATGGGCGTGGCCTATGCCAAAAGATGCAGCAGACTCCAGTGGATATGTGGGTACAAGTTTTTGACTGTGGGAGGTTTGGTGTGGGAGTTATAGCCCCAAACGCGTTTTCCCTTGGTATAGCGCCACCTAGTGTTCGGCGTGTCTGGATTTTGTCGTCTGCGTAGTCCGAAGAGATCTGGATCTAGTCATGCAATTCGCGTGTCGGCACCATTTACGGTTTGGGCTGTGGTCCCACTTTTAGGGAGGTAAGAATAATAACTAGAACTGCAAGCAGTTATGCAGGGGTCCAAGAAGTGTGCATTTCGCCGGCACAACGCAAAGCATGTGTTTAAAACGCTACCCTGAACCTGTGGATACAAAGTATTTGACTGTGGTAGGAGTAGCGAGAAGTCAGTGTAGCGTTTTCGCGGCGAAATTTTGTAGAAGATATACAATTTCCTCGTTTATTGCGCCCCCTAATGGCGATATTTTCCGAAATTTTTATCGAACGACATTAAGGTTAGCACCAACATGTGTGTACAATTTGGACTCGATCCGATGTCTAATTTTGGATTTCTTTGGATTTTTGATATTCCACGTCTAATTTAGCTCATAAACCAATATTCAAAACGATACAGTTTCGTCGTCGAAGGTCGGATCAAAAAACTGTATATGATTTCTTTGCGTGTGCGTCTGAAGATGCCGTGTGCAAAGTTTGGTGTCGATTGGGCGAGAAATGTGGGAGGAGTAGCGAAAAAATAGTTTAGCGGTTTTCGCGATTTTGCGAAAAATATTCATAGACGCAAATGGGCGTGGCCTAGGCCAAAAGATGCAGCAGACTCCAGTGCATCTGTGTGTACAAGTTTTTGGACTGTGGGAGGTTCGGTGTGGGAGTTATAGCCCCAAACGCGTATTCCTTGGTATAGCGCCACCTAGGGACCGGCGTGTCTGGATTTTGTTATCTGAGTAGCGGTGCCGATTCTGGATCTAGTCATGTAATTGGCGCGTGTGCACCATTTACGGTTTGGGCTGCAGTTCCACTTTCACCGCGGGAAGAATAAGAAGAATCGCTACAAAAACAATAGGGATCCAACCTGTTGGCTTGGACCCCTAACAAGAAGTGTGCATTTCGCCGGCACAACGCGACAAGAAATGTGAATTTCACCGGCACAACGCGAAGCATGTGTTCAAAACGCTACCCTGAACTTGTGGATACAAAGGATTCGACTGTGGTAGGAGTAGCGAGAAGTCAGTGTAGCGTTTTCGCGGCAAAATTTTGTAGAAGATATACAATTTCCTCGTTTATTGCGCCCTCTAATGGCGAAATTGTCCGAAATTTTTATCGAACGTCATTAAGGTTAGCACCAACATGTGTGTAGAATTTGGACTCGATCCGATTTCTAATTTTGGATTTTTTTGTATTTTGGATTTTCCACGTCTAATTTAGCTAATATACCAATATTCAAAATGCTACCGTTTCGTCGTCGAAGGTCGGATCAAAAAACTGTATACGATTCCTTTGCGTTTGCGTCTGAAGATGTCGTGTGCAAAGTTTGGTGTCGATTGGTCAAGAAATGTGGGAGGAGTAGGGAAAAAACTGTTTTGCGGTTTTCGCGATTTAGCGAAAAATATTCATAGACGCAAATGGGCGTGGCCTAGGCCAAAAGATGCAGCAGACTCCAGTGCATCTGTGTGTACAAGTTTTTGGACTCTGGGAGGTTCGGTGTCGGAGTTATAGCCCCAAACGCGTATTCCCTGGTATAGCGCCACCTAGGGGCCGGCGTGTCTGGATTTTGTTATCTGAGTAGCGGTGCCGATTCTGGATCTAGTCATGTAATTGGCGCGTGTGCACCATTTACGGTTTGGGCTGTAGTCCCACTTTCAAGCCTGTAAGTATAATAATAATCCTTACAAAAACAATAGGGATCCAACCTGTTGGCTTGGACCCCTAACAAGAAGTGTGCATTTCGCCGGCACAACGCGACAAGAAATGTGCATTTCGCCGGAAAAACGCGAAGCATGTGTTCAAAACGCTACCCTGAACCTGTGGAGTAGCGAGAAGTCAGTGTAGCGTTTTCGCGGCGAAATTTTTGTAGAAGATATACAATTTCCTCGTTTATTGCGCCCCCTAATGGCGAAATTTTCCGAAATTTTTATCGAAGGTCAATAAGGTTAGCACCAACATGTGTCTAAAATTTGGACTCGATCCGATGTCTAATTTTGGAATTTTTTGGATTTTTAATTTTCCACGTCTAATTTAGCTAATAAACAAATATTCAAAACTCTACCGTTTCGTCGTCGAAGGTCGGATCAAAAAACTGTTGATGATTTCTTTGCGTGTGCGTCTGAAGATGCCGTGTGCAAAGTTTTGTGTCAATTGGTCAAGAAATGTGGGAGGAGTAGCGAAAAAATAGTTTTGCTTTTTTTGCGATTTTGCGAAAAAATTATGGACGCAAATGGGCGTGGCCTAGGCCAAAAGATGCAGCAGACTCCAGTGAATATGTGGGTACAAGTTTTTGACTGTGGGATGTTCGGTGTGGGAGTTATAGCCCCAAACGCGTATTCCTTGGTATAGCGCCACCTAGGGGCCGGCGTGTCTGGATTTTGTGGTCTGCGTAGTGTTCACGGACCTGGATCTAGTCATGCAATTGGCGTGTCGGCACCATTTATGGTTTGGGCTGTAGACACACTTTTAGTGCTGGAATAATAACAAGAAATGTGCATTTCGCCGGCACAACGCGAAGCATGTGTTCAAAACAAATTGGCTTGGCCTATGCCAAAAGATGCAACTGACTCCAGTGAATCTGTGGATATAAAGGTTTTGACTGTGGGAGCTTCGGTGTGGGAGTTATAGCCTAAAACGCGTTTTCAGAACATTCCATTGGCCAAATGGGAGATAGATAATGTTGTCGTTTTTTGGCGCCGCCCTGTTGGCGAAATTTTACGAAGACAATTTTCCTTTTCCAAATAACTCCCGCCCACATCAATAATTCTTGGCCATATTTCCTAGATAGACTCGGGATTGCCCCTTGATGTTTTCCCTCGAGTTTGAAGAACATTCCTCAGGCCAATTAGAAGATATACAATTTCCTCGTTTATTGCGCCCCCTAATGGCGATATATTCTAAAATTTGGACTTGATCCGATGTCTAATTTTGGTATTCTTTGAATTTTTGCGTTTCGACGTAAAACGTAGCCAATAAATAAATATTCAAAACGCTACCGTTTCGTCGTCGAAGGTCGGATCAAAAAACTGTTGATGATTCCTTTGCGTGTGCGTCTGAAGATGCTGTCTGCAAAGTTTGGTGTTGATTGGTCGAGAATTGTGGGAGGAGTAGCGAAAAAACATTTTTGCGGTTTTCGCGATTTAGCGAAAAATATTCATAGACGCAAATGGGCGTGGCCTAGGCCAAAAGATGCAGCAGACTCCAGTGAATATGTGGGTACAAGTTTTTGACTGTGGGAGGTTCGGTGTGGGAGTTATAGCCTCAAACGCGTATTCCTTGGTATAGCGCCACCTAGTGACCGGCGCGTCTGGATTTTGTCGTCTGCTTAGTCCGAACAGATCTGGATCTAGTCATGCAATTCGCGTGTCGGCACCATTTACGGTTTGGGCTGTGGTCCCACTTTTAGGGGGGTAAGAATAATAATAATAGGAACTAGAACTGCAAGCAGTTATGCAGGGGTCCAAGAAGTGTGCATTTCGCCGGCACAACGCGACAAGAAATGTGCATTTCGCCGGCACAACGCGAAGCATGTGTTCAAAACGCTACCCTGTACCTGTGGATACAAAGGATTTGACTGTGGTACGAGTAGCGAGAAGTCAGTGTAGCGTTTTCGCGGCAAAATTTTGTAGAAGATATACAATTTCCTTGTTTATTGCGCCCCCTAATGGCGAAATTTTCCGATATTTTTATCGAACGTCATTAAGGTTAGCACCAACATGTCTGTAAAATTTGGGCTCGATCCGATGTATAATTCTGGATTTCTTCGGATTCTTGACTTTTCACGTCTAATTTAGCTAATAAACAAATATTCAAAACGCTACCGTTTCGTCGTCGAAGGTCGGATCAAAAAAGTGTCTAGGATTTCTTTGCGTGTGCGTCTGAAGATGTCGTGTGCAAAGTTTGGTGTTGATCGGGCGAGAAATGTGGGAGGAGTAGCGAAAAAACAGTTTTGCGGTTTTCGCGATTTAGCGAAAAATATTCATAGACGCAAATGGGCGTGGCCTAGGCCAAAAGATGCAGCAGACTCCAGTGCATCTGTGTGTACAAGTTTTTGGACTCTGGGAGGTTCGGTGTGGAAGTTATAGCCCCAAACGCGTATTCCTTGGTATAGCGCCACCTAGGGACCGGCGTGTCTGGATTTTGTTATCTGAGTAGCGGTGCCGATTCTGGATCTAGTCATGCAATTGGCGCGTGTGCACCATTTACGGTTTGGGCTGTGGTACCACTTCTAAGGCGTACGAAATAATAATAATAATAATCCTTACAAAAACAATAGGGATCCAACCTGTTGGCTTGGACCCCTAACTAGAACTGCAAGCAGTTATGCAGGGGTCCAAGAAGTGTGCATTTCGCCGGCACAACACGACAAGAAATGTGCGTTTCGCCGGCACAAAGCGAAGCTTGTGTTCCAAACGCTACCCTGAACCTGTGGATACAAAGGATTTGACTGTGGTAGGAGTAGCGAGAAGTCAGTGAAGCGTTTTCGCGGCAAAATTTTGTAGAAGATATACAATTTCCTCGTTTATTGCGCCCCCTAATGGCGAAATTTTCCGAATTTTTTATCGAACGACAGTAAGGTTAGCACCAACATGTGTGTAAAATTTGGACTCGATCCGATGTATAATTTTGGATTTCTTTGGATTTTTGATATTCCACGTCTAATTTAGCTAATAAACCAATATTCAAAGCGCTACCGTTTCGTCGTCGAAGGTCGGATCAAAAAACTGTTGATGATTCCTTTGCGTGTGCGTCTGAAGATGTCATGTGCACAGTTTGGTGTTGATTGGTCAAGAAATGTGGGAGGAGTAGGGAAAAAACAGTTTTGCGGTTTTCGCGATTTAGCGAAAAATATTCATAGACGCAAATGGGCGTGGCCTAGGCCAAAAGATGCAGCAGACTCCAGTGCATCTGTTTGTACAAGTTTTTGGACTCTGGGAGGTTCGGTGTGGGAGTTATAGCCCCAAACGTGTTTCTCTTTGGTATAGCGCCACCTAGTGGCCGGCATGTCTGGATTTGGTTATCTGAGTAGCGGTGCCGGTACTGGTTCTAGTCATGTAATTGGCGCGTGTGCACCATTTACGGTTTGGGCTGTGGTACCACTTTTAGCGCAGGAATAATAATAAGAACTAGAACTGCAAGCAGTTATGCAGGGGTCCAAGAAGTGTGCATTTCGCCGGCACAACGCGACAAGAAATGTGCATTTCGCCGGCACAAAGCGAACCAAGTATTCAAAACGCTACCGTGAACAACCTGTGGATATAAAGGTTTTGACTGTGAGAGGTTCAGTGTGGGAGTTTCGGCCCCAAACGCATTTTCCGCTACCGTTTAGTCGTCGACGGTTGGATCAAAATAGTTTTTACTGATTTGCAACGCAAAACATATATTCAAAACGCTACCGTTTCGTCAACGATGGTCGGATCAAAATAGTTTTGCTGATTTCTTGTAGTGTGCGTCTGAAGATGTCGTGTGCAAAGTTTGGTGTCAATTGGGCAAGAAATGTGGGAGGAGTAGCGAAAAGGCAGTTTAGCTGTTTTTGCGATTTTGCATAAAGAAAATACTGACGCAAATGGGCCTGGCCTATGCCAAAAGATGCAGCTGACTCCAGTGAATCTGTGCGTGTAACGTTTTTGACTGTGGGAGCTTTGGTGTGGGAGTTATAGCCTAAAACGCGTTTTCAGAACATTCCATTGGCCAAATAGGAGATATATTATTTCGTCGTTTTTTGGCGCCGCCCTGTTGGCGAAATTTTCCAAAGACAATTTTCCTTTGCCAAATAACTCCCGCCTATATTATTAATTCTTGGCCATATTTTTTATATAGACTCGGGTTTGCCCCTTGATGGTTCCCTTATAGTTTGAAGAACATTCCTTTGGCCAATTAGAAGATATACAATTTCCTCGTTTATTGCGCCCCCTAATGGCGAAATATTCCGAATTCTTTATTGAACGCCATTAAGGGTAGCACCGACATGTGTCTAAAATTTGGACTTGATCCGACGTCTACTTTTGGTATTCTTTGAATTTTTGCGTTTTGACGTAAAACGTAGCCAATAAACAAATATTCAAAACGCTACCGTTTCGTCGTCGAAGGTCGGATCAAAAAACTGTTGATGATTCCTTTGCGTGTGCGTCTGAAGATGTCGTGTGCAAAGTTTGGTGTTGATTGGTCAAGAAATGTGGGAGGAGTAGGGAAAAAACTGTTTTGCGGTTTTCGCGATTTAGCGAAAAATATTCATAGACGCAAATGGGCGTGGCCTAGCCCAAAAGATGCAGCAGACTCCTGTGCATCTGTGGGTATAACGTTTTTGACTGTGGGAGGTTCGGTGTGGGAGTTATAGCCCCAAACGCGTATTCCTTGGTATAGCGCCACCTAGTGGCCGGCATGTCTGGATTTTGTCGTCTGCGTACACATCACAGACCTGGATCTAGTCATGCAATTGGCGTGTCCGCACCATTTACGGTTTGGGGTGTGGGCCCACTTTTAGGGAAGGAAGTATAATAACTAGAACTGCAAGCAGTTATGCAGGGGTCCAAGAAGTGTGCGTTTCGCCGGCACAACGCGACAAGAAATGTGCGTTTCGCCGGCACAACGCGAAGCATGTGTTTAAAACGGTACCCAAAACCTGTGGATACAAAGGATTTGACTGTGGTATGAGTTGCGAGAAGTCAGTGTAGCGTTTTCGCAGCGAAATTCTGTGCGTTTTCGCAGCGAAATTCTGTAGAAGATATACAATTTCCTCGTTTATTGCGCCCCCTAATGGCGAAATTTTCAGATATTTTTTTCGAACGTCATTAAGGTTAGCACCGACATGTCTATAAAATTTGGGCTCGATCCGATGTATAATTCTGGATTTCTTTGGATTTTTGACTTTTCACGTCTAATTTAGCTAATAAACAAATATTCAAAACTCTACCGTTTCGTCGTCGAAGGTCGGATCAAAAAACTGTTGATGATTCCTTTGCGTGTGCGTCTGAAGATGTCGTGTGCAAAGTTTGGTGTCGATTGGTCAAAAAATGTGGGAGGAGTAGGGAAAAAACAGTTTTGCGGTTTTCGCGATTTAGCGAAAAATATTCATAGACGCAAATGGGCGTGGCCTAGGCCAAAAGATGCAGCAGACTCCAGTGCATCTGTGTGTACAAGTTTTTGGACTGTGGGAGGTTCGGTGTGGGAGTTATAGCCCCAAACGCGTATTCCTTGGTATAGCGCCACCTAGTGGCCGGCGTGTCTGGATTTTGTCGTCTGCATAGTCTTCACTGACCTGGATCTAGTCATGCAATTGGCGTGTGTGCAACATTTACGGTATGGGCTGTATTCCCACTTTCTTGGTAGGAAGTATAATAATAACTAGAACTGCAAGCAGTTATGCAGGGGTCCAAGAAGTGTGCATTTCGCCGGCACAACGCGAAGCATGTGTTCAAAAATTGAGAAACAGCGTATGCCAAAAGATGCAGCTGACTCCAGTGAATCTGTGGATATAAAGGTTTTGACTGTGGGAGCTTCGGTGTGGGAGTTATAGCCCAAAACGCGTTTTCAGAACATTCCATTGCCCAGTTAGGAGATATATTATTTCGTCGTTTATTTGCGACCCCTTGTGGCGAAATTTTCCAAAGACAATTTTCCTTTGCCAAATAACTCCCGCCCACATTAATAATTCTTGGCCATATTTTTTATATAGACTCAGGTTTGCCCCTTGATGGTTTCCTTTGAGTTTGAAGAACATTCCTTTGGCCAATAAGAAGATATACAATTTCCTCGTTTATTGCGCCCCCTAATGGCGAAATATTCCAAAAATTTTATTGAACGACATTAAGGTTAGCACCAACATGTCTGTAAAATTTGGACTCGTTCCGATGTCTACTTTTGGATTTTTCTGGATTTTTGATTTTCCACGTCTAATTTAGCTAATATACCAATATTCAAAACGCTACCGTTTCGTCGTCGACGGTCGGATCAAAAAACTGTCCGATAATTTCTTTGCGTGTGCGTCTGAAGATGTCGTGTGCAAAGTTTGGTGTTGATTGGTCAAAAAATGTGGGAGGAGTAGGGAAAAAACTGTTTTGCGGTTTTTGCGATTTTGCGAAAAATATTCATAGACGCAAATGGGCGTGGCCTATGCCAAAAGATGCAGCAGACTCCAGTGAATATGTGGGTACAAGTTTTTGACTGTGGGAGGTTCGGTGTGGGAGTTATAGCCCCAAACGCGTATTCCTTGGTATAGCGCCACCTAGTGACCGGCGTGTCTGGATTTTGTCGTCTGCTTAGTCCGAACAGATCTGGATCTAGTCATGCAATTCGCGTGTCGGCACCATTTACGGTTTGGGCTGTGGTCCCACTTTTAGGGGGGTAAGAATAATAGGAATAATAATCCTTACAAAAACAATAGGGATCCAACCTGTTGGCTTGGACCCCTAATAATAAGAAAAATCCCTACAAAAACAATAGGGATCCAACCTGTTGGCTTGGACCCCTAATAATAAAAATCCTTACAAAAACAATAGGGATCCAACCTGTTGGCTTGGACCCCTAACAAGAAATGTGGGAGGAGTAGCGAAAAGGCAGTTTAGCTGTTTTTGCGATTTTGCATAAAGAAAATACTGACGCAAATGGGCCTGGCCTATGCCAAAAGATGCAGCTGATTCCAGTGAATCTGTGCGTATAACGTTTTTGACTGTGGGAGCTTTGGTGTGGGAGTTATAGCCTAAAACGCGTTTCAGAACATTCCATTGGCCAAATAGGAGATATATTATTTCGTCGTTTTTTGGCGCCGCCCTGTTGGCGAAATTTTCCAAAGACAATTTTCCTTTGCCAAATAACTCCCGCCTACATTATTAATTCTTGACCATATTTTTTATATAGACTCGGGTTTGCCCCTTGATGGTTCCCTTATAGTTTGAAGAACATTCCTTTGGCCAATTAGAAGATATACAATTTCCTCGTTTATTGCGCCCCCTAATGGCGAAATATTCCGACTTGATCCGATGTCTACTTTTGGTATTCTTTGAATTTTTGCGTTTCGACGTAAAACGTAGCCAATAAACAAATATTCAAAACGCTACCGTTTCGTCGTCGAAGGTCGGATCAAAAAACTGTTGATGATTCCTTTGCGTGTGCGTCTGACGATGTCGTGTGCAAAGTTTGGTGTTGATTGGTCAAGAAATGTGGGAGGAGTAGGGAAAAAACTGTTTTGCGGTTTTCGCGATTTAGCGAAAAATATTCATAGACGCAAATGGGCGTGGCCTAGCCCAAAAGATGCAGCAGACTCCAGTGCATCTGTGGGTATAACGTTTTTGACTGTGGGAGGTTCGGTGTGGGAGTTATAGCCCCAAACGCGTATTCCTTGGTATAGCGCCACCTAGTGGCCGGCATGTCTGGATTTTGTCGTCTGCGTAGTCGCCACGGATCTTGATCTAGTCATGCATTTGGCATGTCTGCACCATTTACGGTTTGGGCTGTGGGCCCACTTCTAGGGGGGGAATAATAATAATAACTAGAACTGCAAGCAGTTATGCAGGGGTCCAAGAAGTGTGCATTTCGCCGGCACAACGCGACAAGAAATGTGCATTTCGCCGGCACAACGCGAAGCATGTGTTGAAAACGCTACCCTGAACCTGTGGATACAAAGGATTTGACTGTGGTAGGAGTAGCGAGAAGTCAGTGTGGCGTTTTCGCGGCGAAATTTTGTAGAAGATATACAATTTCCTCGTTTATTGCGCCCCCTAATGGCGGAATTTTCCGAAATTTTTATCGAACGTCATTAAGGTTAGCACCAACATGTGTGTAGAATTTGGACTCGATCCGATGTCTAATTTTGGATTTTTTTGTATTTTTAATTTTCCACGTCTAATTTAGCTAATAAACCAATATTCAAAACTCTACCGTTTCGTCGTCGAAGGTCGGATCAAAAAACTGTCTAAGATTTCTATGCGTGTGCGTCTGAAGATGTCGTGTGCAAAGTTTGGTGAAGATTGGTCAAGAAATGTGGGAGGAGTAGGGAAAAAACAGTTTTGCGGTTTTCGCGATTTAGCGAAAAATATTCATAGACGCAAATGGGCGTGGCCTAGGCCAAAAGATGCAGCAGACTCCAGTGCATCTGGGTGTACAAGTTCTTGGACTGTGGGAGGTTCGGTGTGGGAGTTATAGCCCCAAACGCGTATTCCTTGGTATAGCGCCACCTAGTGGCCGGCGTGTCTGGATTTTGTCGTCTGCATAGTCTTCACTGACCTGGATCTATTCATGCAATTGGCGTGCGTGCAACATTTACGGTATGGGCTGTATTCCCACTTTCTTGGTAGGAAGTATAAAAATTATTTCGTCGTTTATTTGCGCCCCCTTGTGGCGAAATTTTCCAAAGACAATTTTCCTTTGCCAAATAACTCCCGCCCACATTAATAATTCTTGGCCATATTTTTTATATAGACTCGGGTTTGCCCCTTGATGGTTCCCTTATAGTTTGAAGAACATTCTTTTGGCCAATTAGAAGATATACAATTTCCTCGTTTATTGCGCCCCCTAAGGGCGAAATATTCCGAATTCTTTATTGAACGCCATTAAGGGTAGCACCGACATGTGCGTAGAATTAGGACTCGATCCGATGTCTACTTTTGGATTTTTTTGGATTTTTGATTTTCCACGTCTAATTTAGCTAATAAACAAATATTCAAAACTCTACCGTTTCGTCGTCGAAGGTTGGATCAAAAAACTGTCTAAGATTTCTTTGCGTGTGCGTCTGAAGATGCCGTGTGCAAAGTTTGGTGTCGATTGGTCAAGAAATGTGGGAGGAGTAGGGAAAAAATAGTTTTACGGTTTTCGCGATTTAGCGAAAAATATTCATAGACGGAAATGGGCGTGGCCTAGGCCAAAAGATGCAGCAGACTCCAGTGCATCTGTGTGTACAAGGTTTTGAATGTGGGAGGTTCGGTGTGGGAGTTATAGCCCCAAACGCATATTCCTTGGTATAGCGCCACCTAGTGACCGGCGCGTCTGGATTTTGTCGTCTGCTTAGTCCGAACAGATCTGGATCTAGTCATGCAATTTGCGTGTCGGCACCATTTACGGTTTGGGGTGTGGTATCACTTTTAGGGGGGTAAGAATAATAAGAAAAATCCTTACAAAAACAATAGGGATCCAACCTGTTGGCTTGGACCCCTAACTAGAACTGCAAGCAGTTATGCAGGGGTCCAAGAAGTGTGCATTTCGCCGGCACAACGCGAAGCATGTGTTCAAAAATTGAGAAACAGTGTGCCAAAAGATGCAGCTGACTCCAGTGAATCTGTGGATATAAAGGTTTTGACTGTGGGAGCTTCGGTGTGGGAGTTATAGCCCAAAACGCGTTTTCAGAACATTCCATTGGCCAGTTAGGAGATGTATTATTTCGTCGTTTATTTGCGCCCCCTTGTGGCGAAATTTTCCAAAGACAATTTTCCTTTGCCAAATAACTCCCGCCCACATTAATAATTCTTGGCCATATTTTTTATATAGACTCGGGTTTGCCCCTTGATGGTTCCCTTATAGTTTGAAGAACATTCCTTTGGCCAATTAGAAGATATACAATTTCCTCGTTTATTGCGCCCCCTTATGGCGAAATATTCCGATTATTTTACTGAACGCCAGTAGGGGTAGCATGGACATGTGTCAAAAATTTGGACTTGATCCGATGTTTAATTTTGGTATTTTTTAATTTTTTTGCGTTTCGACGTAAAACGTAGCTAATAAACAAATATTCAAAACGCTACCGTTTCGTCGTCAAAGGGCAAATCAAAAAAGTGTTCAAAAATTTCTTTGCGTGTCTGTCTGAAGATGTCGTGTGCAAAGTTTGGTGTTGATTGGTCAAGAAATGTGGGAGGAGTAGCGAAAAAACAGTTTTACGGTTTTCGCGATTTTGAGAAAAAAAATTATAGACGCAAATGGGCGTGGCCTATGCCAAAAGATGCAACAGACTCCAGTGGATATGTGGGTACAAGTTTTTGACTGTGGGAGGTTCGGTGTGGGAGTTATAGCCCCAAACGCGTTTTCCCTTGGTATAGCGCCACCTAGTGTTCGGCGTGTCTGGATTTTGTCGTCTGCGTAGTCCGAAGAGATCTGGATCTAGTCATGCAATTCGCGTGTCGGCACCATTTACGGTTTGGGCTGTGGTCCCACTTTTAGGGAGGTAAGAATAATAATAATAATCCTTACAAAAACAATAGGGATCCAACCTGTTGGCTTGGACCCCTAATAATAATCCTTACAAAAACAATAGGGATCCAACCTGTTGGCTTGGACCCCTAATAATAAGAAAAATCCTTACAAAAACAATAGGGATCCAACCTGTTGGCTTGGACCCCTAATAATAAAAATCCTTACAAAAACAATAGGGATCCAACCTGTTGGCTTGGACCCCTAAAAAGAAAAATCCTTACAAAAACAATAGGGTTCCAACCTGTTGGCTTGGACCCCTAATAAAAAAAATCCTTACAAAAACAATAGGGATCCAACCTGTTGGCTTGGACCCCTAATAATAAGAAAAATCCCTACAAAAACAATAGGGATCCAACCTGTTGGCTTGGACCCCTAATAAAAAAAATCCTTACAAAAACAATAGGGATCCAACCTGTTGGCTTGGACCCCTAAAAATCCCTACAAAAACAATAGGGATCCAACCTGTTGGCTTGGACCCCTAATAATAATCGCTACAAAAACAATAGGGATCCAACCTGTTGGCTTGGACCCCTAAAAATCCCTACAAAAACAATAGGGATCCAACCTGTTGGCTTGGACCCCTAATAATAATCCTTTCAAAAACAATAGGGATCCAACCTGTTGGCTTGGACCCCTAAAAATAAACTAGAACTGCAAGCAGTTATGCAGGGGTCCAAGAAGTGTGCATTTCGCCGGCACAACGCGACAAGAAATGTGCGTTTCACCGGCACAACGCGAAGCATGTGTTCAAAACGCTACCCTGAACCTGTGGATACAAAGGATTTGACTGTGGTAGGAGTAGCGAGAAGTCAGTGTAGCGTTTTCGCGGCAAAATTTTGTAGAAGATATACAATTTCCTCGTTTATTGCGCCCCCTAATGGCGAAATTTTCCAAATTTTTGGTCGAACGTCATTAAGGTTAGCACCAACATGTGTGTAGAATTTGGACTCGATCCGATGTCTAATTTTGGATTTTTTTGGATTTTTCATTTTCCACGTCTAATTTAGCTAATATACCAATATTCCAAGAGCTACCGTTTCGTTGTCGAAGGTTGGATCAAAAAAGTGTTCGAATTTTATTTTTTGTGTGCGTCTGACGATGTCGTGTGCAAAGTTTGGTGTTGATCGGGCGAGAAATGTGGGAGGAGTAGCGAAAAAACAGTTTTGCGGTTTTCGCGATTTAGCGAAAAATATTCATGGACGCAAATGGGCGTGGCCTAGGCCAAAAGATGCAGCAGACTCCAGTGCATCTGTGTGTACAAGTTTTTGGACTCTGGGAGGTTCGGTGTGGGAGTTATAGCCCCAAACGTGATTTTCTTGTTATAGCGCCACCTAGTGGCCGGCATGTCTGGATTTTGTTGTCTGCGTAGTGTTCACGTACCTGGATCTAGTCATGCAATTGGCGTGTGTGCACCATTTACGGTTTGGGCTGTGGTACCACTTCTAGATGGGAAGAATAATAAGAATCCCCACAAAAACAATCCAACCTGTTGGCTTGGACCCCTAAAAAGAATAATAATCCTTACAAAAACAATAGGGATCCAACCTGTTGGCTTGGACCCCTAATAAAAAGAAAAATCCTTACAAAAACAATAGGGATCCAACCTGTTGGCTTGGACCCCTAATAAACACTACAAAAACAATAGGGATCCAACCTGTTGGCTTGGACCCCTAAAAAGAAAAATCCTTACAAAAACAATAGGGATCCAACCTGTTGGCTTGGACCCCTAAAAATCCTTACAAAAACAATAGGGATCCAACCTGTTGGCTTGGACCCCTAACTAGAACTGCAAGCAGTTATGCAGGGGTCCAAGAAATGTGCATTTCGCCGGCACAACGCGAAGCATGTGTTCAAAACAAATGGGCACGGCGTATGCCAAAAGATGCAGCTGACTACAGTGAATATGTGGATATAAAGGTTTTGACTGTGGGAGGTTCGTTGTGGGAGTTATAGCCCAAAACGTGTTTTCAGAACATTCCATTGGCCAGTTAGGAGATATATTATTTCGTCGTTTATTTGCGCCCCCTTGTGGCGAAATTTTCCAAAGACAATTTTCCTTTGCCAAATAACTCCCGCCCACATTAATAATTCTTGGCCATATTTTTTATATAGACTCGGGTTTGCCCCTTGATGGTTCCCTTATAGTTTGAAGAACATTCCTCTGGCCAATTAGAAGATCGTTCTCGTTTATTGCGCCCCCTAATGGCGAAATTTTCCGAAATTTTTTTCGAACGACATTAAGGTTAGCACCAACTTGTCTGTAAAATTTGGACTCGTTCCGATGTCTACTTTTGGATTTTTCTGGATTTTTGATTTTCCACGTCTAATTTAGCTAATATACCAATATTCAAAATGCTACCGTTTCGTCGTCGAAGGTCGGATCAAAAAACTGTTGATGATTTCTTTGCGTGTGCGTCTGAAGATGCCGTGTGCAAAGTTTTGTGTCAATTGGTCAAGAAATGTGGGAGGAGTAGCGAAAAAACAGTTTTGCGGTTTTCGCAATTTTGCGAAAAAAAATTATGGACGCAAATGGGCGTGGCCTAGGCCAACAGATGCAGCAGACTCCAGTGCATCTGTGGATATAAAGGTTTTGACTGTGGGAGCTTCGGTGTGGGAGTTATAGCCCAAAACGCGTTTTCAGAACATTCCATTGGCCAGTTAGGAGATATATTATTTAGTCGTTTATTTGCGACCCCTTGTGGCGAAATTTTCCAAAGACAATTTTCCTTTGCCAAATAACTCCCGCCCACATTAATAATTCTTGGCCATATTTTTTATATAGACTCGGGTTTGCCCCTTGATGGTTTCCTTTGAGTTTGAAGAACATTCCTTTGGCCAATAACAAGATATACAATTTCCTCGTTTATTGCGCCCCCTAATGGCGAAATATTCCGAAAATTTTATTGAACGACATTAAGGTTAGCACCAACATGTCTGTAAAATTTGGAGGAGTAGCGAAAAAACAGTTTTGCGGTTTTCGCAATTTTGCGAAAAAAAATTATGGACGCAAATGGGCGTGGCCTAGGCCAAAAGATGCAGCAGACTCGAGTGCATCTGTGTGTACAAGTTTTTAGACTCTGGGAGGTTCGGTGTGGGAGTTATAGCCCCAAACGCGTATTCCTTGGTATAGCGCCACCTAGTGGCCGGCATGTCTGGATTTGGTCGTCTGCGTAGTCCGAAGAGATCTGGATCTAGTCATGCAATTGGCGTGTCGGCACCATTTACGGTTTGGGCTGTGGTACCACTTTTAGGGAGGTACAAATAATAAAAATAAAAAAAATCCTTACAAAAACAATAGGGATCCAAACTAGACCCCTAACTAGAACTGCAAGCAGTTATGCAGGGGTCCAAGAAGTGTGCATTTCGCCGGCACAACGCGACAAGAAATGTGCATTTCGCCGGCACAACGCGGAGCATGTGTTCAAAACGCTACCCTGAACCTGTGGATACAAAGGATTTGACTGTGGTAGGAGTAGCGAGAAGTCAGTGTAGCGTTTTCGCGGCAAAATTTTGTAGAAGATATACAATTTCCTCGTTTATTGCGCCCCCTAATGGCGAAATTTTCCAAATTTTTGGTCGAACGTCATTAAGGTTAGCACCAACATGTGTGTAGAATTTGGACTCGATCCGATGTCTAATTTTGGATTTTTTTGGATTTTTCATTTTCCACGTCTAATTTAGCTAATATACCAATATTCCAAGAGCTACCGTTTCGTTGTCGAAGGTTGGATCAAAAAAGTGTTCGAATTTTATTTTTTGTGTGCGTCTGACGATGTCGTGTGCAAAGTTTGGTGTTGATCGGGCGAGAAATGTGGGAGGAGTAGCGAAAAAACAGTTTTGCGGTTTTCGCGATTTAGCGAAAAATATTCATGGACGCAAATGGGCGTGGCCTAGGCCAAAAGATGCAGCAGACTCCAGTGCATCTGTGGATATAAAGGTTTTGACTGTGGGAGCTTCGGTGTGGGAGTTATAGCCCAAAACGCGTTTTCAGAACATTCCATTGGCCAGTTAGGAGATATATTATTTAGTCGTTTATTTGCGACCCCTTGTGGCGAAATTTTCCAAAGACAATTTTCCTTTGCCAAATAACTCCCGCCCACATTAATAATTCTTGGCCATATTTTTTATATAGACTCGGGTTTGCCCCTTGATGGTTTCCTTTGAGTTTGAAGAACATTCCTTTGGCCAATAAGAAGATATACAATTTCCTCGTTTATTGCGCCCCCTAATGGCGAAATATTCCGAAAATTTTATTGAACGACATTAAGGTTAGCACCAACATGTCTGTAAAATTTGGAGGAGTAGCGGAAAAACAGTTTTGCGGTTTTCGCAATTTTGCGAAAAAAAATTATGGACGCAAATGGGCGTGGCCTAGGCCAAAAGATGCAGCAGACTCGAGTGCATCTGTGTGTACAAGTTTTTAGACTCTGGGAGGTTCGGTGTGGGAGTTATAGCCCCAAACGCGTATTCCTTGGTATAGCGCCACCTAGTGGCCGGCATGTCTGGATTTGGTCGTCTGCGTAGTCCGAAGAGATCTGGATCTAGTCATGCAATTGGCGTGTCGGCACCATTTACGGTTTGGGCTGTGGTACCACTTTTAGGGAGGTACAAATAATAAAAATAAAAAAAATCCTTACAAAAACAATAGGGATCCAAACTAGACCCCTAACTAGAACTGCAAGCAGTTATGCAGGGGTCCAAGAAGTGTGCATTTCGCCGGCACAACGCGACAAGAAATGTGCATTTCGCCGGCACAACGCGGAGCATGTGTTCAAAACGCTACCCTGAACCTGTGGATACAAAGGATTTGACTGTGGTAGGAGTAGCGAGAAGTCAGTGTAGCGTTTTCGCGGCAAAATTTTGTAGAAGATATACAATTTCCTCGTTTATTGCGCCCCCTAATGGCGAAATTTTCCAAATTTTTGGTCGAACGTCATTAAGGTTAGCACCAACATGTGTGTAGAATTTGGACTCGATCCGATGTCTAATTTTGGATTTTTTTGGATTTTTCATTTTCCACGTCTAATTTAGCTAATATACCAATATTCCAAGAGCTACCGTTTCGTTGTCGAAGGTTGGATCAAAAAAGTGTTCGAATTTTATTTTTTGTGTGCGTCTGACGATGTCGTGTGCAAAGTTTGGTGTTGATCGGGCGAGAAATGTGGGAGGAGTAGCGAAAAAACAGTTTTGCGGTTTTCGCGATTTAGCGAAAAATATTCATGGACGCAAATGGGCGTGGCCTAGGCCAAAAGATGCAGCAGACTCCAGTGCATCTGTGTGTACAAGTTTTTGGACTCTGGGAGGTTCGGTGTGGGAGTTATAGCCCCAAACGTGATTTTCTTGTTATAGCGCCACCTAGTGGCCGGCATGTCTGGATTTTGTTGTCTGCGTAGTGTTCACGTACCTGGATCTAGTCATGCAATTGGCGTGTGTGCACCATTTACGGTTTGGGCTGTGGTACCACTTCTAGATGGGAAGAATAATAAGAATCCCCACAAAAACAATCCAACCTGTTGGCTTGGACCCCTAAAAAGAATAATAATCCTTACAAAAACAATAGGGATCCAACCTGTTGGCTTGGACCCCTAATAAAAAGAAAAATCCTTACAAAAACAATAGGGATCCAACCTGTTGGCTTGGACCCCTAATAAACACTACAAAAACAATAGGGATCCAACCTGTTGGCTTGGACCCCTAAAAAGAAAAATCCTTACAAAAACAATAGGGATCCAACCTGTTGGCTTGGACCCCTAAAAATCCTTACAAAAACAATAGGGATCCAACCTGTTGGCTTGGACCCCTAACTAGAACTGCAAGCAGTTATGCAGGGGTCCAAGAAATGTGCATTTCGCCGGCACAACGCGAAGCATGTGTTCAAAACAAATGGGCACGGCGTATGCCAAAAGATGCAGCTGACTACAGTGAATATGTGGATATAAAGGTTTTGACTGTGGGAGGTTCGTTGTGGGAGTTATAGCCCAAAACGTGTTTTCAGAACATTCCATTGGCCAGTTAGGAGATATATTATTTCGTCGTTTATTTGCGCCCCCTTGTGGCGAAATTTTCCAAAGACAATTTTCCTTTGCCAAATAACTCCCGCCCACATTAATAATTCTTGGCCATATTTTTTATATAGACTCGGGTTTGCCCCTTGATGGTTCCCTTATAGTTTGAAGAACATTCCTCTGGCCAATTAGAAGATATACAATTTCCTCGTTTATTGCGCCCCCTAATGGCGAAATTTTCCGAGATTTTTATTGAACGACATTAAGGTTAGCACCAACATGTCTGTAAAATTTGGAGGAGTAGCGAAAAAACAGTTTTGCGGTTTTCGCAATTTTGCGAAAAAAAAATTATGGACGCAAATGGGCGTGGCCTAGGCCAAAAGATGCAGCAGACTCGAGTGCATCTGTGTGTACAAGTTTTTAGACTCTGGGAGGTTCGGTGTGGGAGTTATAGCCCCAAACGCGTATTCCTTGGTATAGCGCCACCTAGTGGCCGGCATGTCTGGATTTGGTCGTCTGCGTAGTCCGAAGAGATCTGGATCTAGTCATGCAATTGGCGTGTCGGCACCATTTACGGTTTGGGCTGTGGTACCACTTTTAGGGAGGTACAAATAATAAAAATAAAAAAAATCCTTACAAAAACAATAGGGATCCAACCTGTTGGCTTGGACCCCTAAAAAAATCCTTACAAAAACAATAGGGATCCAACCTGTTGGCTTGGACCCCTAACTAGAACTGCAAGCAGTTATGCAGGGGTCCAAGAAGTGTGCATTTCGCCGGCACAACGCGACAAGAAATGTGCATTTCGCCGGCACAACGCGGAGCATGTGTTCAAAACGCTACCCTGAACCTGTGGATACAAAGGATTTGACTGTGGTAGGAGTAGCGAGAAGTCAGTGTAGCGTTTTCGCAGCGAAATTTTGTAGAAGATATACAATTTCCTCGTTTATTGCGCCCCCTAATGGCGAAATTTTCCAAATTTTTGGTCGAACGTCAATAAGGTTAGCACCAACATGTGTGTAGAATTTGGACTCGATCCGATGTCTAATTTTGGATTTTTTTGGATTTTTCATTTTCCACGTCTAATTTAGCTAATATACCAATATTCCAAGAGCTACCGTTTCGTTGTCGAAGGTTGGATCAAAGAAGTGTTCGAATTTTATTTTTTGTGTGCGTCTGACGATGTCGTGTGCAAAGTTTGGTGTTGATCGGGCGAGAAATGTGGGAGGAGTAGCGAAAAAACTGTTTTGCGGTTTTCGCGATTTAGCGAAAAATATTCATGGACGCAAATGGGCGTGGCCTAGGCCAAAAGATGCAGCAGACTCCAGTGCATCTGTGTGTACACGTTTTTGGACTCTGGGAGGTTCGGTGTGGGAGTTATAGCCCCAAACGTGATTTTCTTGTTATAGCGCCACCTAGTGGCCGGCATGTCTGGATTTTGTCGTCTGCGTAGTGTTCACGTACCTGGATCTAGTCATGCAATTGGCGTGTGTGCACCATTTACGGTTTGGGCTGTGGTACCACTTCTAGATGGGAAGAATAATAAGAATCCCCACAAAAACAATCCAACCTGTTGGCTTGGACCCCTAAAAAGAATAATAATCCTTACAAAAACAATAGGGATCCAACCTGTTGGCTTGGACCCCTAATAAAAAGAAAAATCCTTACAAAAACAATAGGGATCCAACCTGTTGGCTTGGACCCCTAATAAACACTACAAAAACAATAGGGATCCAACCTGTTGGCTTGGACCCCTAAAAAGAAAAATCCTTACAAAAACAATAGGTATCCAACCTGTTGGCTTGGACCCCTAAAAATCCTTACAAAAACAATAGGGATCCAACCTGTTGGCTTGGACCCCTAACTAGAACTGCAAGCAGTTATGCAGGGGTCCAAGAAATGTGCATTTCGCCGGCACAACGCGAAGCATGTGTTCAAAACAAATGGGCACGGCGTATGCCAAAAGATGCAGCTGACTACAGTGAATATGTGGATATAAAGGTTTTGACTGTGGGAGGTTCGTTGTGGGAGTTATAGCCCAAAACGTGTTTTCAGAAAATTCCATTGGCCAGTTAGGAGATATATTATTTCGTCGTTTATTTGCGCCCCCTTGTGGCGAAATTTTCCAAAGACAATTTTCCTTTGCCAAATAACTCCCGCCCACATTAATAATTCTTGGCCATATTTTTTATATAGACTCGGGTTTGCCCCTTGATGGTTCCCTTATAGTTTGAAGAACATTCCTCTGGCCAATTAGAAGATATACAATTTCCTCGTTTATTGCGCCCCCTAATGGCGAAATTTTCCGAGATTTTTATCGTACGACATTAAGGTTAGCACCAACATGTGTGTACAATTTGGACTCTTTCCGATGTCTGCTTTTGGATTTCTTTGGATTTTTGATTTTCCACGTCTAATTTAGCTCATAAACCAATATTCAAAACACTACCGTTTCGTCGTCGAAGGTCGGATCAAAAAACTGTATATGATTTATTTGCGTGTTCGTCTGAAGATGCCGTGTGCAAAGTTTGGTGTCGATTGGTCAAGAAATGTGGGAGGAGTAGCGAAAATACAATTTTGCGGTTTTCGCGATTTAGCGAAAAATATTCATCGACGCAAATGGGCGTGGCCTAGACCAAAAGATGCAGCAGACTCCAGTGCATCTGTGTGTACAAGTTTTTGGACTGTGGGAGGTTCAGTGTCGGAGTTATAGCCCCAAACGCGTATTCCTTGGTATAGCGCCACCTAGTGGCCGGCGTGTCTGGATTTTGTGGTCTGCGTAGTGTTCACGGACCTGGATCTAGTCATACAATTGGCGTGTCGGCACCATTTACGGTTTGGTACCACTTCTAGGGGGAAATAATAATAATAGGAAGAAAAATCCTTACAAAAACAATAGGGATCGAACCTGTTGGCTTGGACCCCTAATAAACACTACAAAAACAATAGGGATCCAACCTGATCCAACCTGTTGGCTTGGACCCCTAATAATCCTTACAAAAACAATAGGGATTCAACCTGTTGGCTTGGACCCCTAAAAAAATCCTTACAAAAACAATAGGGATCCAACCTGTTGGCTTGGACCCCTAATAATAATAATAATAGGAAAAATCCTTACAAAAACAATAGGGATCCAACCTGTTGGCTTGGACCCCTAATAATAATCCTTACAAAAACAATAGGGATCCAACCTGTTGGCTTGGACCCCTAAAAATTCTTACAAAAACAATAGGGATCCAACCTGTTGGCTTGGACCCCTAAAAATCCTTACAAAAACAATAGGGATCCAACCTGTTGGCTTGGACCCCTCAAAACAATCCTTACAAAAAAACAATAGGGATCCAACCTGTTGGCTTGGACCCCTAATAAAAATAATCCTTACAAAAACAATAGGGATCCAACCTGTTGGCTTGGACCCCTAATAAAAATCCTTACAAAAACAATAGGGATCCAACCTGTTGGCTTGGACCCCTAAAAATCCTTACAAAAACAATAGGGATCCAACCTGTTGGCTTGGACCCCTAAAAAAATCCTTACAAAAACAATAGGGATCCAACCTGTTGGCTTGGACCCCTAAAAATAAACACTACAAAAACAATAGGGATCCAACCTGTTGGCTTGGACCCCTAACAAGAAGTGTGCATTTCGCCGGCACAACGCGACAAGAAATGTGCATTTCGCCGCCACAACGCGAAGCATGTGTTCAAAACGCTACCCTGAACCTGTGGATACAAAGGATTTGACTGTGGTAGGAGTAGCGAGAAGTCAGTGTAGCGTTTTCGCGGCGAAATTTTGTAGAAGATATACAATTTCCTCGTTTATTGCGCCCCCTAACGACGAAATTTTTATCGAACGTCATTGAGGTTAGCACCAACATGTGTGTAGAATTTGGACTCGATCCGATGTCTAATTTTGGATTTGTTTGGATTTTTAATTTTCCACGTCTAATTTAGCCAATAAACAAATATTCAAAACTCTACCGTTTCGTCGTCGAAGGTCGGATCAAAAAACTGTTGATGATTTCTTTGCGTGTGCGTCTGAAGATGCCGTGTGCAAAGTTTTGTGTCAATTGGTCAAGAAATGTGGGAGGAGTAGCGAAAAAACTGTTTTGCGGTTTTCGCGATTTTGCGGAAAAAAATTATTTACGCAAATGGGCGTGGACTAGGCCAAAAGATGCACCAGACTCCAGTGAATATGTGGGTACAAGTTTTTGACTGTGGGAGGTTCGGTGTGGGAGTTATAGCCCCAAACGCGTATTCCTTGGTATAGCGCCACCTAGTGGCCGGCATGTCTGGATTTTGTCGTCTGCGTACTCCGAAGAGATCTGGATCTAGTCATGCAATTCGCGTGTCGGCACCATTTACGGTTTGGGCTGTGGTACCACTTTTAGGGAGGTACTCACTATTATTTATAACCAACTATTTGGGTTGATCGTCGTTACGGAGCGGTGCAAACTGGTCGGATAGTCTACTTACTCTATTAATTGGTTGCATATTCTCCCGGTGGCTTGGGCTTTGTTTGCCCCGAGGCGATACCGCATGTTATATAAGCGGTAGGGGTTCGAATGGGATCGGTTCCCCCCAGCACGGTTGATGTAAACACCATTGTGCATCTTTTTCTAAAGTAATCCCCCTTCCGTATAGGCGGCCTTGCGCAGTTCTAACCCAACTGCTTTGCATGCTTCACTGACCCGCCGTGGAAACAAACTTGCCGGCATCTCATACTTCCTACAGGGATCCAATACAGTGCGTTTGCCCGAATAATATCTAGGTCAGTTTGCAACGCACTTTGTTTTGTTACACGGGCATTGGGTGAAGCACGTGGTTTCGGTGTTTAAAGGTCCCATGACATGAAAATCTCAATTTATGAGGTTTTCTAACATAAATATGAGTTCCCGTAGCCTGCCTATGGTCCCCCAGTGGCTAAAACTTGCGTTTGGTGTAAAACGAACACTAGCTGTTCTGCTCGCCTTTGAAAAAACGGAGGCTCAAGCGCGCTGATTTGGAATGTCTGTATTCATGACGTCACCAAGAATCTCAGCTCCTCCCCTTACTCTGCCTGGCCCGCCCAGAGACGTTGGCCCGCCAATGAGACTCGACCGTGCGAGCGCCACGTGTGTGTGTGTGTGTGTGTGTGTGTGTGTGTGTGTGTGTGTGTGTGTGTGTGTGTGTGTGTGTGTGTGTGTGTGTGTGTGTGTGTGTGTGTGTGTGAATAACACTTGCGTTACAGTTAGGTCCTCCCCCCAAGTACTGTCACGCAAGTGTTTCTTGCCGGTTCTTTGACGTGTCTTGTATTTCCACAACGAGACTGTTGTGGGGGTTATCTGAGCCATGGTTGAGAAGGAATTGGGGGAAAGGAACTTTGGCTTTGACTCGCTGAAGTACATGAACTGCGACATGCCGCCGGTTGCCACGAGGCACCATCGCCCGGCAGCGGGCAGCCGGCAGCGTGCGGTTCAGTCGACTTCAGGTTGATGTGAAAGTGGAAGAACCAGAGACGTCGCAGAACCCGACAAAGTCGTTTGTGATTCATGATATCGTCTGGAGGCGCACACAGCTTTTGGCCGTGATAATATGTATTAAATTATATGATATTATTTAGATATAGAGCTCCAGGACTGTAACGCAAGTGTTGTACACTTCCTCGTCAGACTCTCGTCTCTGGTATTTCTACAACGAGACTCGTATTGGGGGTTATCTCAGCCAAGGTTGAGAATGAATTGGGGGGAAGGAACTTTGGCTTTGACTCCCTCAAACACATGAACCACGACATGGAGGAGAAAGGGATTGTTGGCGGCGAATGTCTCCCGCTTGAGCCCCGCTGAGGGACCACCGCCGGAGGCGGAGGTTCCTAAGACCGGCAACGATCCCTTTCTCCTCCTTGTCGCGGTTCAGTCTACTTCACTTTGATGAGGACGTTGAAGAACCAGGAGCGTCGGAGAACCCAACGAGGTCGTTTGAGATTAATAATATCGGCTCACACAGCTTTTGGCCGTGATAATATATATTATATGATATATCTATGTAAGCTATATGATAATATTTAGATATAGAGCTCCAGGACTCCCGTGTGTTCTAGAATATTTACAGAACACGGCTAAAGGCTGTGTGCGCCTCGCCATTGCGATACATCCACTGTAAACAGAGCGCATGGTACCGTGGCTGCAAGCTGCTCAGGGCCACACCCCCACCCTCCTCCTTGACCCGCCTCGCTCCTCCTCATTTGCATTATAGCTACAGACACCAAAACAGCGCATTTGGGGGAAGCTCAATGTGCGACTGGCTCGGAGTGGCTGTAACTCTGCACCACGGCTGAATTTCGGGAACGTCTTTGAATACTGTGTTAGTTGCCCACTAATACCTATATTAAAGAATACATAAAATAGCATGTCATGGGACCTTTAAAGGAACGGCGCGTTTTGTTGACGTATGTTTCTTTGGTTCCAACCGCCAACGCCATCTTTGTAGTCTGGGAGCCTCTGGCGCATTTCTGTAGGTCGATAGACGCCATCTCGTTTTGTGTAAGGACCGCATGGTCTCGCATAAAACAATAACAGCGGGGTACCTGTGTGAGGAGTCGACCTCACAGAAGAACAACTATCTTGGTTCCAGCTGGAACCGGAGAGTGTCCCTCATGTCTCCCTCTTGGTCAGCGCAGACCACCAACCCAAACAACTCGGACCAATGGTAAAAAGAGCACAGGCGGTCCGTGAATATCACTCCACGGACAACAAATATCTGTTCAGGAGCCCGGATGCAGAGTTCTGGAGAATATCCCCGCGAACCCCCAACAAGGCCGAAAAGTGGACGGACATCGGATGGTGATCGACGGCGACAACACCAGGAGCGACGACCCAGAAGACCCAGAAGTAACCACCATGCTTACACGCATAAAGGAGACGGTGTGGGCAAATGTACCGTATGATGTGGGACACACCCCGCAGCACAACATTGTGGTGAACGTGAACGGCCCTCATCGACCAGAATGGCGACATCAATACAGGATAAAGCCAGAGGCGGAGGAGGGAATCAACGACACCATAACGGACCTGCTGGAAGCAGGTGTGCTGGAGAAGACCACCTCGGAATGGAACACACCTATCCTGCCAGTGAGAAAAGCCGATGGGCTGGCCTGGAGGATGGTGCATCACCTGAGGGCCATCAACGTTCGGACCATAGCCCCCCCGGAAAAGGTCCCAAACCCATACGTGGCCCTAAATCCTGTGAGCTCTGAACATCGATGGTTCACGTTGGTGGATCTCGCCAATGCATTCTTCTGCATCCCCTTGGCGACTGAGTCAAGACAATTCTTCGCTTTCACATAGAAGACAACAATACACGAACAAAAGGATGCCACAAGGTTTCCGAAGCACCCCCACCATCTTCAAAACCTGCCTCAAGGAGGACCTTGCAGAACTGGATCTCCCTTCTGGCACGGTCCTAATACAATACGTGGACGACCTCCTCGTGGCAGCTGAGACGAAGGAAGCTTGCCTACAGGCGACTGAAAACTTGCTGCAAACAATAGCACAAAAAGGATACAAGCTCAAGAAATCCAAACTACAATTGGTGGAAGAAGAGATTACTTTCTTGGGGAAAGTAATAGGAGGGAATAGAAGAGAGATCGGCAAAGGACACAGAAGCACGATCAGAAGCTATCCAAAGCCAATCATAGTCCGACAAATGCTAGCATTACTAGGACTGACAGGATATAGCCGGACCTACATCCCTGATTACACCGGCGAAACAACTACACTGCGACAGCTCATCACCAAAGCAGGACACAGGAATCTGAAAGCCCCCTTGGAATGGACCCCTGAAGCAGAAGAAGCATTCACCAGGCTAAAACAAAGCATGTATAGTGCCCCGCCCCAGACTACAAAGAACCCTTTCACCTGGATGTTTCAGTAAGAGACTGTGTGGTCAACGGAATCCTATGGCAGAAACAACGAGGACAACGAAAAGTCCTAGCCTACCACAGCTCTGCACTGGAACCACCAGAAAAAGGACTCCCTGAGTGTGGAAAAGCTATATGCGCCATCGCCAAAAGCCTGGACAAGACGGCCAACATAGTAATGACACACCCAGTTGTGGTCCACACTATCCACGGGGTAAAAGCATACCTGGATAGTTCAGACTACACAATCACCACAGCAACCAGGAACGCAAAACTCCAGAGAATATTGGGAAATCCCATGGTCACCTTCACCACCCAAGGAGCCAACATGACGGACACCATGCCCGGACCCAACGATGAAGAACCTCAATATGCTCAGAAGAAATAAAGAAGGCAGTGAAGATTCGACCAGGACTGAGAGCAGAACCCCTTCAAACAGTGGACGTGACCTTGTACACCGATGGATGCTGCTACAGAGCCGCCAATGGAGAAAACCTGGCCTCATTGGCTGTAGTGGAACAAACCAAACAAGGAATATGCAGCACTCTGGCTAGTGGCATATTAGAAAAGCCCGCTTCAGCACAAAGAGCCGAACTGTATGCTATGTGTGAAGGTCTACAGATAGCCAAGGGGCGAACGCTAAATGTCTACACCGATTCCAATTATGCATACGAGCTAGCCCACCTAAACGGACAACAAATGATAAACAGACAGATGATCACCAGTGCTAATACCCAGCAAAACACACAGACCTAATCTTGTTGTTAGCCAAAACAGCCCAACTACCTCGAGAAGTAGCCATCATGCACTGCCGAGGAAAACACAAACAGCGGAGGCAAGAGGAACCCACGCGGCGGATGAAGCAGCTAAGAAGGCAGGCAGATACGTCCCAGTAGAACATCTAAAGGAAGGAGGATACACCCCGGTGGTACACCAGATGATGGTCAACGAAGAAACAGCCCTGGACCCAGATGAACAGATGGTCAAAGAAATGCAAGGAGGAGCAGGACCTTATGAGAAATCGGCGTGGAGAGGAAAAGGGGCCAGGGAGAGCCCGGATGGAATATATTACTCCTCCACTGGAAAGCCGGTTGTCTCCTCCAAGGCCCTGCTGTTCCTCCTAAGGAAGGAGCATGGATTGGCACACGAAGGAAAGGCCAAGACCCGGGAAAGGATTGAAAGATACTGGTGGCATCCAGAACTCAAAGCTGTGTGCGACCAGTATGTCCAGGACTGTCGAACGTGCCAAGCCTGTAACCAAAGGCGGGGATTCAAGATATCCAAAGGACAATTCCCCGTGCCCCAGCTCCCATTTCAAGAAATCAACATTGATTTCACAGATATGGGGCAGGAGAACAGAGTTGACGGAAAACGGTTTATGTTAGTAGCCGTCGACAGGTTCACTAGATGGGTAGAAGCAATTCCGGTTAAAAGGGAACACAGTGATGAAATGGTTAACACAGGAACTCATTCCCCGCTGGGGATACCCAAAGCTTATCTGCTCAGATAATGGTACTCACTTCGCCAACGCCCACCTTCAGGAGGTGGAAACATGCATAGGACTCAAACACAGATTCGGCTCAGTATATCACCCCCAATCGCAAGGCCTGGTAGAGCGAGCAAACCAGACAATTAAGAATCAAATAGCAAAAATACTCAGAAGCAATAGACTGGAGAAATCTAGGGACAGCACCGAGGAGGTAGAAACTTGAACCTTAGGACACATGCAGGTGAATCAGTTGACAGGGAAAGTTAGAGAAAAGACAGCAGGGAAAAAGATGACCTGAGTGACAGCTCTGCCATTAGCATTAATGGCCATACGATCCTCTCCCTCTAACACCACCCTTCTCAGCCCCCATGAATTAGTCACAGGACGTCCCATGCAAGGACCATACAGCCCACCTGCCAAAGGACCCCCATCAGACAGGTTTGATGAAGTAATGCAGGAGTACCTGCAAGCACTAACTCAAGCTTCTTTAAGGTTGTATTCCCAGATCCGGCAGATCGTGGACAGAGACCCTGACCGACCTAGCTGCACTCCAAACCAAGGACAAACACGCCCCACTCCAAGACGATGGGCCAAAGCGTGCCCCTGGGAAGGTACCCGGTATGACTCCTTCTGGTGGTCCTGTTCCAAGAAGGAGCAGGAGACATAGCCGCCCGACGTAAGAACATCGCCAGCTACCCACCGCACAAACCAACAACACCAGGTCATGTCTCGTTAAAGTACTGTAGAGGGGTAGAACGTATCTTTGAGCTAGATTTTTGTCAGGTACTGCCTCTGTGGGACCAGGACGGACCGGGTCTACTTGGCAGAAAAGTACATGTGCGTAGCTACCAGACCAGACGGAAGCTACCAAAGAGGTTATGCCTGCCAGGCGTGGTCTCAGGCGTCGTGGCTTACCCATCCTGGGTACAAGGAGGGCTATTATCCCCTGACGTCCAGCTACAAGGTACTCCAAAAGGGAATCTCCCTTACCAGAAGAACATATGGATATAAGGAAATCTGGACCAGTGATGGTCTAGCAGTCAAGGGAGGCGATGTTCATAACGTTAAGGGCAGATTTAATCGTTCCCGAAAACAGATCGCATAAGACAGACCATGGCCTGGTCTTTCTAGTGTTAAGGGCGGATACTTGGGGGGAGGACCTAAAGATAGTTATCCTTCAATCAGGATATGCATGCGGGCCCAATAATATTCCACCTAAAGGGACATATGATTTCTTAGAAGCGCCACATCTCTCACCCACCCCGGTAGTGCATCCAAACGAAGGGGCGCACGCAGAATATTGGGAGGTAAAGACGGGTGAGCTTAATCAGAACATGTGGTTAAAATGGATGAACTACACAGACCGGGCCCAGGGCAAGACCAACTGCATTATCTGTGCCGCAGGCCACCCCACCTTGACCACAGCCCCCGCTAGAATCACCCCCCATAATTCACCGCAAGGTTTTGTTTGTCTATTGGAATTGTTCGTGGATGGCCACATCCAAGGGTGCTCAATTACAATAAAATCCCAACTACATATCATGTATCCTCAGACCCCGATTAGAGCTATACCCCCCAGATTTGAAGTTAATTTAACTCCGGACTATCATTGTATCACAGGAAGGGGAACAGGGAGGAAGGTAGGATCATTTCCTCCTGAGTCTTGTAACACCACTAGGGAAATAGAATTGTTGTCCAATATGACCCATGCCCGTAGTGATATATGGTGGTTCTGTGGAGGACTGATCCTCAGGGGAGTTCTCCCCTTTGAATTCTCAGGAACATGCGCAATCATACAATTAATAATGCCCATCTACATTTTACCCGATAGCAAGACTGTGATGGATCTCACATTATCCAGGAGTGGTGGTCTCCCGGATTTGACCCGTCGGAAACGGGAGTATGCACCAGTCCCGGGTAGTTTTGATAAAAATATATACATAGACGCAATAGGAGTACCCCGAGGGGTCCCTAACGAACATAAAGCCCAGAATCAGATAGCGGCAGGATTTGAAACGGTTCTATTTTGGTGGTCTACTATTAATAAAAATGTTGACTGGATAAATTACATATACTATAATCAACAACGGTTTGTTAATTTTACAGAAGAGGCAGTCAAAGGACTGTCCGAACAATTCGATGCCACCTCCCGTATGACCTATCAGAATAGGCTACCTTAGATATGTATTGCAGCATTCTTGAAGAAAGTTGTCCAATCGTTGGTCGCTTTAAACTCACTTTATTTGTTAAAGTAGGCATGTTTTGGTATGGTAACTATGAAGCTTAAGGGAGTGAATTGTATCTAACGCGTGTGTGAGAAATACCGTGAGCTACTTCGAGCCACGGGCAAAAGCCCATGTCTCTCCGCGGGTGTACCTAAGATCTCTGTCCTCTTCACTTCGAATCACGCGCTAGAGCCCGTGAATTGGGCGTGGCCTATGTGGTGGGCGTGGCCGGGGTGACGTAATGGCTCCGCCCCTGTCTAAAGGTGCTGCCATCTGTGGCTGGAGCAGCTATTGCAGCCTTCAGTAAGGTCCTGCTCCCCTAGTGGCTATGTATAGTATTTACGGCTTATATGTTTGGTCCTGCTTCCTAGTTGTTCTGTGAGGGTAATACAGCTTGTGTGTTTGAATCTGCTTCCCTGAGGCTATGTGGAGGCAGCTTATGTTCTTCAAATACGTAACATATTTTATTAGCAGAACGAGGAGGGGTGTGCGGGATGATAGGGACAACATGTTGTACTTTTATCCCCAATAACACAGCTCCGGATGGGTCAGTGGCCAGGGCGTTGGCCGGACTACAATCCCTCAGGTTAGAGTCGGCCGAGAACTCCGGTATTAGTGACCCAATAGCTGGATGGATGGAGAACCTGTTTGGTAGGTGGAAAGGCATGATCCAGTCAGTGCTCATCGCGGGAATAATGGCAGTAGCCGTGTTAATTGTTGTCGGCTGCTGTTGTATTCCCTGCGCACGAGGGCTACTGCATCGGCTGATCACCACAGCAGTGGGCGCTACAGAAGTGCCAGGTGGCATTCATGCTTACTTGGGAATCAGATATGATCCGGTGAACTGGGACGAGATACCACCTGGGGGGCCCGACCCTATCCAGCTATAATATATAGAATAATCAACTGCATTTGTAGCACCTGTATCTAAGATAATCAATATCCCGTATCAACTTGAACAACTAATTATTAAACAACCAAGACGGGTTGTGTTTGTTATTGTCTAGTATTGTTCGGTTGCGAGTGCAACCTGTTGTTTCTGTATCACTGCATTGATAATGGGGCGGTTGATCTTCTTTGAGACAGCTGTTTACAGGTTTCCTGTTGCTGACACGACGACGATTGAACGCCTGAAGGAGGCTCACATGATGTGAAAGTAACCTCTCTATGTGAGCCGAGCCCCTGACAAGGAGGGACGAGCCTTGGGTTCATGAAATACAGGTCCCGATGGTGACAGAAGAAACAATGGCTGCGATTACAACAATGTCCAAAACCACCCACATGCAACAGCGCACCAATGCACGAAGATCACCTGAACCACCCAAATCCATGCTAGCCTATCAATAATCTTGAATTTTTTAAATTTTTAATATGACTACTAATTTTGTACTTTACTTTTGCACATGCTGGAAATTTTATGACCTTGTTACACATAACCAAAAAGTATTAGCTTGGATTTCTATGGATTCTTTTGTTTGTGTGCTGTTTGACCATATGATTGTATGATAACCAGGATATATGTTCATTGTTGTATTGTTAATAATGACTTGTATTACCTATGAGACCCACCAAGGCAAATGCCGTTTCAGTATTATTAACGCGTTGTGGTTTATCTCCAATATGGAGTTTTTTCCACTTCGGTCGGTGGTGTTGATGATTTATCCTACTTTGACTATGTTTTCGGTGTGGTAAATGGTGTTTATGATTTAAAATCTTATTGTATGGTCATCTGAGATGACCAAGGTGGGATTGTTACATATTTTAAGAACATGAGCTGCCTCCACATAGCCTCTAGGAAGCAGATTTTTTTTTTTTTTCCTCCTGGCGCATATTTTTGCGCCCCCTCTATATCTCCAACCAATATTTTGACATTAAAAAAAAAAATCTAACATTAGGGTAAAATTAGCCAAAAATCGAAAACGGAAGGGGAACCTACCTCCTTGGTTTCGTCAGAACATGCTAGTACTATAAGGCGTGAAGTTGGTGGTCAGATTCAGTACAATGATGTTATTGATGACTTTGCAGCGAGGAAGGCCAGAAGGACTGCACTGTAACCTTTGAAGTGTGGAGTAAAATGTATATAGTTCTTTAGACAACGTTCATTTGCACTTTTTCTATTTGTCAATTTATTTGTTTATTTTTAATATTCTGATTATTTAACACTCTTAGATTTACATATATTATTGTATTGTTTGTTGTTGTTATTATTATTATTGTTTGTTAACTAAGTTGTTCATTTGTTTTGTGTGCACTTTGCACTTTTGTTCTTGCAATAAATAAAGGTGCAGTACTTTACTGTAGAACTGTTAAGAAAAGGGTCAATGATTTTCTGTTTCAAAAAAAAAAAAATCAGTTTCCGTTTGGTGAATTTCGTTTTATTCCATTTCGGCTAATTTTGTTCATGTAGATTGATGGCTTAAAATAAGTGAATAATATGTGCCACAAGTGACTTAGACCTTCTAAGATTGTTGTTTGCCAGCCATCAGCAGGCGATTGGGAAGATGACGTGCAGGTATGTGCAGTGTTGTACAGTCTGCTACTGTCAATGCCTGGTAAGTGTGAGAGCGCCGAAATTGCTTAGATGCCATGCCGAGAGCGGTATTGCAGACATATAGAGATGTAGAACATTATAGCTCGCAACATATTGAGAGCTGTGAACTTAGTTCAAACTTTTGAATAATGAACTATGAACTGAACTCGTTCATTTTAAAATGTGTGAACTATGAACTGAACTAGTCAAGTGAACTTTCCCAAAACGGGGCATGTGTCCATAAACCGTCTCACAGGGGGGCGTGGTCGGAGCGTAGTTCAGCAGGGCACAGGCTTGCCATTTCCTCTGTGGATTTTATTCTTGAATTAATGTTTGTTCATCGTTGCGATCGTTGTTGTGTTTATGTGAAAGAAATGCAGTTACAGGGCAAAACAGTTTTTCAAGGTTGCAATTCAGTTTTCGTGGGGAATTAACAAACTTTTTTTTTTTTTTTTTTCTTCTTTTTTTTTTTGCGGAGGGTGGGGGGGCGCCAGGAGTGAAGCTCGCCTAGAGCGCCAAATGTGCTGGGGCCGCCCCTGCATAGCCACAAAGGGAGCAGGACCTTACTGAAGGCTGCAATAGCTGCTCCATCCACAGACAGCATCTCAGACAAGTGAGGAAGCCGAGGCTAATACGTCACACCGGCTCCGCCCACTTCACACAGGCCGCGTGGATTTGACCATAACAGTCTACAGAGAAGTGGAACGAATCAGAATCTCCAGGTAGCTCAGGACTCTGTTGGGCAAAATAACCTGCTGAGTACATCACATGTACATTACAAATATAGCTAACTCCTACCCTAGCCTGATGAGCACATCACATGGCAGGCACATTACAATATAGTCAACTCTTGCTCTAACCCAACGAACACATAACACAAACATGATAATATAGTCAGGTCAAGGCCGGAGCCGAAGGCCCCATTTCCCAACCAGGCAAATGGTGGACACTCAGACAATGCACCAGTCATCCTCAAGAACGGGAGAGCCACATTAATTTATCGCACAGGAGACACTTCGAGGAGCTCTCCCCCGTTAGGAGGAACACAAGAGATACACATGCATATACCAGGGCCTGAGAGCCACATTAATTTATCACACAGGAGACACTTCGAGGAGCTCTCCCCCGTTAGGAAGAACACAAGAGATACACATGCATATACCAGGGCCTGAGAGCCAAGGTCAAGCAAAAACACACAGAACCACACACACCTCAAACGCACACACCTCATCGAGAGGAGGATACAGCATAAGACTGTATCACACAGGGACTCTTCATCTTCTTCTGAAGCAGACCTTCCACGGAGGCGAAGCTCTGGACGAACCATCAGCGCTGATTAGGGACTTAGACATATTCGATCTCACACGCTATATGACTCTGTATAACCGTTGCCACTTTACTAATAAATCCAAGGTCCTCGTGCCGACAGACTTTATTACCTCTCCATCTCATTTCATCTGGTCCAGTAACTCGACAGACCGTTTTTCCCCTCAAAAAATTGAACCGCAACTGGGAAACGAGAGAAGGAGAGCGGCACGACCTCGGGACCCCGGAGCACCGGACCGATTCCTGCAGTCTCACCTCGCGCGCGCCCAACAAAAGGTAGGCAGAACCTGTTGATAAAATCCAAACTCTGCATAGTTATATATAGGAACCACATTAGGAGGTGAGACTGTGAGAGCGGTTCGCTACGGGATATCTCGTGGGGACGAATAGGACTGCATCCCAGCATTTCCCCATAAACCCGATTGACCCTGAACGCGTGACACATCGAATATCGGCTCGTTGCATGGTGAAGGAATACCCACGAGACCATAGGGCCTATAAGAATCGGGCATAGTGATACAAGACTACCGATGGCCAAGTAATGGATGTGTAATAAATACACCTGTGTCTTAAAGGGGGTTAGAGTCCCTCGGGTGGGGTTAGAGTCCCCTTCTTTGTTTGTGTATTAAATAATTATATGTGGTAAGAAGGTTAGAGTCCTTTATCAGGGTTAGAGTCCCTTTGCAGAGGAAACGGTATGACTGGGGCATGAGTGGCACCCAGAGGAAAAAGGTAAATGAGAATAAGATAAACTAGGCTCGTTGTGAAAGAACACCCTCGAGGCCTAAGGCTCGCCGCCCTTGATAAGTGAATCTGAGGTGCACGAAGAAGCACAACGATTTCTTGGCCATATATTCATTGCATATGCGGGGACTGACGGACAGACACCTGAACTGACGCAGACTAGGGATAGCAGAGACCTCTCACCCCCACCTTCACGACCAGAGAGCAAGTGCGCGTGTATGGAGTCAAGAACGAGAGTCAGCGTGGGTGGAAGAATAGGAGAGCATGGGTGAGAGAGAGACAGAGAGACAGTGTGTGTATGCGCGTGAGAGAGAGAGACAGAGTGGCTGTGTGTGTGTGTAAGAGGCCCAGAGAGAGAGAAAGAAAGAGAGCGAGCGTATGTGTGGGCCGGCTAAATATAGAAATAAATAAATCAATGATAACCCTGCTATGTGTGCAACGCTTGCTTGCTTTGTTATGCTCAACGCTATTTTGCTGTGTCTGATGATTGTGGGTGCGGTAGTAGACGGATAATTGCATTGACCACAGCGGACGGGAATAGTAGACACCTGTTGCCCCTCACTAGTAAGGTGTGAGCGGCTGGGCATATATCTCTGTCCAGACTCCCTGTGCATGTGTGTCAGAAAGAGAGAGAGAAAGGCTGTGAGCGATTCTGTGTGTGCGCGTGTACGCAAGAGGCAATGTTCATGTGTGTGCGTCTGCGGGAGACAGAATGAGAGGAGCCGTGTGTGAAGTCAGTGTGAATGTGCATTTGTGTGAGAGGGAGCGAGAGAGATAGCAAGGAGAGCTAAAGTCGGAGGACGATCGAGAGGGACAGTTGGAGGTAGCGATAGAGTGCGTGTTTTTCTGACAATGAACGGTTGTTTCAGGACCACGAGAAGGGACTCTGTATGGTTTTCAGGCCCAGAGTGTAATCCCCTTTCCCATATGTGTAGTCCTCCCATTTGAGGTCCCCGTCCACCATATTTGAAGTCCTCTACTCCACCTCATGTTGTAGTTCCCCTCCCTAGAATTGTATGGAAGTTAGAACCTGTGAGGGTGTTTTGGTTCGGCCTGACGAGGCCTGTACCAATTTCGGTGGTCAGCTTCGTAGTTTTGTGTATATAGAAATTTGGAAAGGGGGAGCAGTATTAAGTTATATATAATGAAGTCAAAAGTTATTTGTGAATGAAGGGACAGAAGGATCTTTTTGTGTGTGAGAGATAGTTATTAGGCCTTGTTCCATGATTGATAGTTCAGGATGTTGCATTCCAGGCTTATCTGTTAACGGTCCTAGGTGCTGCCTGACCCTAAGGGCCCTTACATAGTCGACGCGAGCGACGCGCGTAAACGACGCGAGTGACGCGAGCGACGCGCTTCCTTTCATAGTCTACACAGCATACGCGAACGTCGCGGGCAATGCATGACATGCAATACACCACTCACGCCATGGGTGGCAGCAGAGTCACCGGTCTTTTCGCGGGTGACATTCCAGGTGACATTCCGATCAAAGTGGCTACGGAAGAAGAGTGATGAAGCGCAGAGATAGGCGGTCGTATGTGCGCCCTTTAAATACCACACGAGATCAGGATGGGGAATTTGTTTCTCTGGTGCTTCCAATGCGAAGCCTGGACGAGGAGAGGCATTTCCAGTATTTTCGGATGTCGGCGCCAAAGTTGAATGATCTCCTTACGCGAGTCATCCGATATCTTCCCGACTCTCACCAAAACCGGCCCTTGTCAGGGAGCAGCTGGCAGATTATTTTTTGTCAGATGCTGGCGTGTTTCCCCACCAGTACAATGTGCTACGATTGGGTATGCGCACTGGCCAATAAATGCATATACATTGGTCACTTGGAAGCATGACTTTTGATTCATTAGTTATCACATTACACAAGTTAACTCATTTGGTTTACGTCAAACTCATTCATTCATATCCTATAAAATGTTTATACAACGAGCTACGGCCTTGACAGATAAATGAATCATTTAAGTGTAGGCCTATAGCCAAAGCTATAGCGCATAATGTCCACAGAAATGATATGGTAGGAAACATTATTAGAGAAAATGCGTTCATTTATCAAACACAGAAAATAGTCCCACCAAACACGCACACATTTTTCATTCACTACACACTCACGCTTTCAAATTTCATTCACTCAAAGAGGCTACTGAACTTATGTTTCACACAGAACATGAACACTTGTTTCACATAGAACGTGAACACAAAACATTACGTAATTAATTCAAATAGGCAACACTAAAACAAATAAGGCCAGTAATAGAACGAATATCGGGTGACAAGAAGATCATTAAAATGGCTCACAATCCCGCATCAGCTGTTTGATGTCGCGCATCAAAATAGCACTTTGCCCCTGTGGAAGGGTTCGCATAAATTGGCACAGATAATTAGTAAAAGAGACGTCAAGTCATTCTTATCACGTTCCCGCATCCTCTCATATGTTCTTCTGTAAATATAACCTATAGTGGGGATTATGTACAATATTTGCAGTATCGCCCCCACCGACAACGCATGGTATTGCATGGATCGGCGCGTCGTGTATCAAAAATTTGGAGGACGCGTTTTGCTACACTTCAACGCTTAATGGCGGCCGAAGCGTCGCGTCGCGTAGCCTTTTGGACGCGTAAGCGTAGCGATGCGTCGACTATGTAAGGGCCCTAAGGGGGGTGAGGAAAGAATGAGAGAGAGAGAACACATTTCACCCCCATCTGTTGACCCACACCATTAAGGCAGTACAGAGAGACACACTAACACACAGTACAGAGAAAGTGAGTGAGACCGTATACGTGCGTTTGTGTGAGTGTGTGCATATGTGTGTACGTCAGTGTGTACGTGCGTGTCAGCGAGTATGCGTCAACGTGCGTTTGGATGTGTACGTTTGCGTGAGAGAAAGCTTGATAGAGGGAAATAGAGAACCTGTGAGTGAATCAGTGGGTGTGTATGCGTGGTCCGCTCTATCTTTGCCCGTTGAAACGGGTAAAGGTAGGAATAGATAAATCGATAATAATGAATAATGTCTCTCTGCCGTATTGCTTTGGTCTATGGCTTGACCTGCGGAAATAGACAAATTGACAATGATAAATAACCCTTTTTTACTGTGTTGCTTCAATTTACTGTTTGACCTGTTAAAACTAGACCTAGATAAGTTGACAAGGATAAATGATATCTCTTTTACTGTGTTTCTTTGAATTACTGCTGGACCTGTCGCGATAGATAAACTAACGATACTAAACAATATCTCTTTGCCGCGTTAGTTGACGGTTTAGTCTGTTGAAGCAGATTAATCAATAAGGATGGATAACGACTATTGGCTATGAGGAATATCTGGATGTATTGAATAACGTCTCTAGGCCCTGTTGTTGTATTTTGCCCCCCCCCCCCCTGTTTTTTCCTCCTTTTTTCTCGTTCTCCTCCTCCAAGAGTGACAATAGTTACCCCCTAGTCTCTCATCCGCCCTCGTGTGTTAGACAGGCCCCACAGAGTTATAGCATCACGGCCGCCATTTTTTGAGTTCTCTCACTCAGTCCCAAGCCACACCTCCCCCTCCGCCAAATTTGGGCTTTCCTTGAACCCTACCCTTCCCCAACTCCACCGCCCCCTGCTGGACCACTCCAACCCTACCCTTCCCCAACTACACCGCCCCCTACTGGACCACTCCAACCACTCCCTTCCCCAACTCCACCGCCCCCTGCTGGACCACTCCAACCCTACCCTTCCCCAACTACACCGCCCCCTACTGGACCACTCCAACCACTCCCTTCCCCAACTACACCGCCCCCTGCTGGACCACTCCAACCCTACCCTTCCCCAACTACACCGCCCCCTACTGGACCACTCCAATCCTACCCTTCCCCAACTACACCGCCCCCTGCGGGACCACTCCAACCCTACCCTTCCCCAACTACACCGCCCCCTACTGGACCACTCCAACCCTACCCTTCCCCAACTACACCGCCCCCTGCTGGACAACTCCAACCCTACCCTTCCCCAACTACACCGCCCCCTGCTGGACAACTCCAACCCTACCCTTCCCCAACTACACCGCCCCCTGCTGGACAACTCCAACCCTACCCTTTCCAAACTCCACCGCCCCCTGCTGGACAACAACAACCCTGCCCATCCCCAACTACACCGCCCCCTACTGGACAGCATCAATACCAATCCAACCCCGACTCTCGATCACCCCCTGCTAGAAGAATTATCCCAGTTACTAAAAAAGCTAGAAGAGAAACCTCCCCGCACCCAGCCCTCAGTGCTCGTGCGTCCACAACCCCGGCCACCCCCATACCAGGCTGCTGTAAGAAGGAGCGACGAACGCGCCCACCATGTCGGACGAGCAACGAACCAGAGCGCTGGGCTGGTTGTGCCTCAACGCTGAACCGGGGAAAATATTGAAAGGCCAAGACCGAAAGAAATGGGAGGACCGATGTGATGTCTACATTAAAAACTGGCAGAAAGAGGGCGTGGTCCCCTCGACCAGACCGGCCGGGCCGCCATACACGCGCACATTGGCAGCCAGTATGAGCAGGCGAAGGTCCGCCGCGACAATGCTGGAACCAAGGCGGGACGAGCGGATGCACTCAAAGCCCAAGACCGGATAAAACAAAAGAGAATCTTAGTATTAAATGCATTGGCCTCTTGCCTCCCGTCCCACACCCTAAAACCAGCCCCCTCCGCCAGGAATCCCTTCCTAGCGGACCTTGCAACCCCTGCCCGACCGAACCTGATAGCCCCAGTCTATCCAACCCCTGCACAACCGAGCCTGACAGCACCGCTCTATCCCTCCCTACCGAGGGCCGATGTACAGGCCCGCCCACCTCCGTACACCCACTCCCTCCCCTATGCCCCGACCGACTTCCCGCCCCTGCCCACCCAGCTACCCGCAGATGGAGTAAGCGGCACCGCGATGGGTCCTCCCCAGATCCCCGCGCCACGCCATCTCATGTACCCAGTTATCGAAATAACCCACTCCACACCTCAGTCCCCGGTCACGGTGACCTGGCAAGACCCCGCACCCCTGGAACCGGAACGAGCCAAAGAAGGGGTCCACTTCACAAAGAGAAACCATCCACAAAGCGAGGAAAGCCTGAAGCTGACGACAGCTCCCTCCCCATGCCCGATGATACCAGGGAGAGCCGGGCCATTGGGGCAAGAACCACCCAGCACCGAGAACTGGACACCCCCCTCCTCCAGCTACAGCCAAGCCCAGGCCCCCGAAACCAGGCCACGACCACCAGAGCGAGCCCAGCCGAAAGCAGAAAGGATACTGACGCAGATCGGCGTCCCTGGCGCCAGCGCATTGGACCTGGCCTCCTTCCTGATCAACCTATCGTCTAAAGCCGAAGAAGCAGAAGTGGCAGGAGCAACAAAAGCAATGAGAAGACACTCCGGAATTCCCCAAGGGAGACACGCAAGACACGAGGAAAGAGATGAAGATGCCGCAGACACCTTGGAATGGGACCCACTGGGAATAAAATGGAAAGAAGAAGCGCTGGAAAGAATGACCCACAGCATCGAGACAGAAGTCCATCTCCTGTCTCGACAGCTGCGGGAAAGGAACGAAGGCAGAGACCAGAGGTGGGGAAGAGGCGCAATCCACAGGACAATTGGCCCGGGCAGATCACAAGCCCGAAGTACCGAAACCCCGATCACGACCACGGCCACCACCAGCACTCCACAAGGGTCCAGACCCACCAGCCCCCCGACACAAAGGAGCCAAGTCCCCCAGCGACCCCTGCCTCAACAAATACGGTGGGCTATCCCTAACCTATACTTATGGTTCCAGCGCCGCCTATACCTTCCTCCTATGCGACGTCGTTCCGTGCGTAGGCGGACCCGCAGCCTGGGAAAAGTACGATGCATACATCTGCAATGCCCCCAAGGGTTCCTTCACGGGAGTCCAGGGCAACGGGGTAATGGTGTCCCCGGACAACAACCAGGGTTGGTGTCGAGGATGGGGAAATGTACTATGGATGACAGGGAGGCACCAGGGGTACTATGTGACTAACCGCTCTCGGACTCTCCACAGGCCTGACGAGACGGCCGCACTACAGGCGAATGGCTTCCTCTCGGGAGGCAACGGCGGAATCACCGTTACCCTCAGGAACATTACCAGCAACCCGTACCAAGGATGGGGCAACCCCACGTTAGGGTCGACTCGGGCGTGCGGTGTAAACACTGACTCTGCCTATTTTGTGTTCGGGGTATCCCATTCCGGCCCGGACACGGCGGCTTTGTTTCAGAAAGGCCCCCACCACACCCACCGCACCAGCCTCCAGGGCCAACACGACAACTCCTAAACCCCCGGTCCGACCCATAATGACTCGCAACGGCCCGGTCACGATTTTTTATTTAGAATCCGTGGGGCAGCTCCCCACCCATGATTCCATCGCACTCGCGACCGGCTACGCAGACGATAACGCATGGCTCAGCTGGATTGCTGCTACGATCCAATTCCAGGGGCTGTCCGACTGCGTAGCCTGTGCGTCAGCTCGCCCCCATCTCATCTCGACCCCAGTACTGTTCGATTTTACCAGCGACCCCATCGGTTCTCACTGCATGTTAGCTCTGTTTGTTACCCCCTAACCGGCCGGCTGCGGCCTCCTTAGCTCTCTGTTTCCACCCGGCCTTAACGACTCACTTCCCCCGGTGTACTCCCCTGGGGAGTACACCCACTCTTGCATCACCAGGGTCGGAACGGTAAATGTTGGGGCGGTACCACCGTCGTGGTGCCACTCCATCACGAATGTTACGCTTTGGCCCAACATGACCGAACCGGGCCTAGGACGCCAAGACCTATTCTGGTCCTGTGACAAATTCACCCTCAGACTTACACTCCCGGCACAATGGTCCGGAACCTGCATTATAGTGCGCCTACTTATGCCCGTCACGCTCTTTACCGGGGGTTCGCCCGGGCCCGACAACCAAACTACCTCTCGACACCGCCGCGACACCACTCTGACCGACCACTTTGACCTGACCAAGAACACCCCCATGTACATGGATAGCATAGGCATTCCCCGGGGCGTTCCAAACCAGTTTAACTTAGCAGACCAGATAGCCGCGGGTTTCGAGAACCTACCCCTTATCTCTGCCATAATTCCAATCACCCCCAACAAAAACGTAGATCGCATTAATTACATTCACTACAACGTCCACCGCCTATCCAACCTGACTCGCGACGCGGTAGAAGGGCTGGCCTCACAACTGGCCGCCACCTCTCTAATGGCGTATCAAAACCGTCTAGCCCTGGACATGTTGTTAGCCGAGAAAGGGGGGGTCTGTTCGATGTTTGGGGCTCAGTGCTGCACCTTCATTCCCAACAACACGGCCCCTGACGGGTCAGTGACAAGGGCCCTGGCCGGCCTTCGAGCTCTTTCCGTCCAGATGGCAGAGGACTCTGGGGTCGACAACCCCATGGAGAAATGGATGACTGATATGTTCGGCAAGTGGAAGGGCCTTCTCATGGCCGTCCTGTCATCCCTGGCTTGCTTTGTCGGGATTGTGGTCTGCTGCGGGTGTTGCTGCATCCCCTGCGCCCGCACCCTCTGCTCACGCCTCATCACCACGGCCCTCGAAAAGGAGAAACAACAGCCCCCTCCCTACTCTGAAGCAGCCCCCCTCATGCCCCTGCTGGATTTCCCGGACCAGCTTCCCCTGGACGACCAGATAGTGCCTGCAAACTTTGACTGTGAGTATGGCCTCCCTCACCCTGCAACCTTTGACTTTGAGTACGAGCTCCCCTACACACTCCCAACCCCCGCCATCGACTGCGTCCCCGCCGAGCCGGACATCTACCCGTGAGTGCTAGTGGCCTCTCCAGGTGCACGGCCCCGGCGTCCTGTTTCCACCACCGTATGCTGAAACCCCACCACCACACCTCCCTCCCCCCCCGCCTGTGACGTGCTAGTAACCTCTCCAGGTGGGCTGCCCCATTCCCGTCCCCGCCAACGGCACCACCCCCCTCCCACCTGATGCACCCACGTCGCCCGGACCAGGGATCTGCGTTCTGGTACCAGGGGCAGCGGCCCGTTCCCTTAAGGCTTGAGGGCGCCCCTGGCTGTATTCGCTTCTGTACGCTTCACTGTTTTTAGCCGCTCCCATATCTATGCCCGCGTCTACGCAACCGACGCCGGGAAAGCAAATGTTGTTGTTTATATCGCTGTCCCACTAGATGGAGCTCGGGGGTACACACGGGCGAGATTCCAGGGGCCTTGATTGCCCGTTTATCAGGTGAGGTCCTGAGCGCAGTTGAATAAAAGGGTCTAATGCTCAGGTGGCGCGTTGCGTCCACCTGCCCGTGATGACGCTCAGGACTATTCCGTGGTTTCTTAGTTGTTCCCGTGCCCCGGGCCTACCCTGAATACCCCATGCGTGTGATTGCTTATTGTTACACGACCAGTTAACTCCTCCTCACATCCTTAGTGTGTGGTCATCTAGGGATGGGTTGAGGGGGATTGCCATTCGTTGTGTACCTCATATCTTTCTGATATGATTATTATTATTTAGGGACACGTTTCATGGTTGCATTTCTTTCCTGTGATTGTTATTGTGTGGTGTTTGTGTGATTGTTGCATTTTTGTTTATATCGTTATTGTTTACTGTTGGTTTTATTGTTGCATTTTGTTGTTGTTGTTATGGTTTGGTGTTGGTTTTGTTGTGTATCATCTGCTGCCAGTATTGTTGGTATTGTCTGCTCGCGATGTAAGGCCGGGGTGGATGCCACCCCCTAGGTGGGGTGTGTATGGCATACCCATGTCTGAAGCAGGGGTAGCGTTTCTCCCACGTGGTTCCCCATACACCCGGTCCAGCGAGTTGTTTTAGTCCCATGCTCATGGTTGTTTGTTTTTATGATCATTTTGCCTTCTTTCTGTTATTTCTAATGGTGTTATAATGGTAGTCCCGCGCTGGAGTCCTATCCCTCGTACCCCTAATGAGTGGGATATGTTGGGCAAAATAACCTGCTGAGTACATCACATGTACATTACAAATATAGCTAACTCCTACCCTAGCCTGATGAGCACATCACATGGCAGGCACATTACAATATAGTCAACTCTTGCTCTAACCCAACGAACACATAACACAAACATGATAATATAGTCAGGTCAAGGCCGGAGCCGAAGGCCCCCATTTCCCAACCAGGCAAATGGTGGACACTCAGACAATGCACCAGTCATCCTCAAGAACGGGAGAGCCACATTAATTTATCACACAGGAGACACTTCGAGGAGCTCTCCCCCGTTAGGAGGAACACAAGAGATACACATGCATATACCAGGGCCTGAGAGCCACATTAATTTATCACACAGGAGACACTTCGAGGAGCTCTCCCCCGTTAGGAGGAACACAAGAGATACACATGCATATACCAGGTCCGAGAGGAGGATACAGCATAAGACTGTATCACACAGGGACTCTTCATCTTCTTCTGAAGCAGACCTTCCACGGAGGCGAAGCTCTGGACGAACCATCAGCGCTGATTAGGGACTTAGACATATTCGATCTCTCACGCTTTATGACTCTGTATAACCGTTGCCACTTTACTTAATAAATCCAAGGTCCTCGTGCCGACAGACTTTATTACCTCTCCTTCTCATTTCATCTGGTCCAGTAACTAGACAGACCGTTTTTCCCCTCAACTCGCGGGTTCGATTTTTGATCAGCTGGGAGACGCTCAGCACGTGTTTGACACACTTCCCCTCCTTTTGCTCCGTAGTTACCATACCAAAATACTTTGACAAATAAAGTGATTTAAAAGCGATCCGGGATTGGACTACTTTCTTCGAAGAACTCTGCAACATCTTTGGGAGAATAATATTTATGTATACATGTGGAGATATCTGTAAAGACTCGTTGTGTATGTACATGCGTACATCTTTTGGGCAACATACGAGAATGTTGTGCCGCAGTTTCAATATGGGATATTAACGTTATATTATCTTGTAACTCTCTTCCTCTCTCGATCTCTCTCTCTCACTGCCTCTCTGTCTGTCTGTCTGTCTGTCTGTCTGACTGTCTGTCTGTCTGTCTGTCTGTCTGTCTGTCTGTCTGTCTGTCAGGAGATAGGCCCTCCCTCCCCCCTTCCTCATAAATACACCTTCCCCTCTGCGTTTCAAAGCCTCCACTTTGTCCCCTCCCCCACAGAGTGGCTTTGTCTTTCATGCCCCACTCTTGAGTTGTTTTGAGTACTCGTCGTTAACGATTGTTCTTGGTACTGGGTGCGAGGTGAAGTCCTCCACTATCGGTCTCTGTGTAGATCGGGCCACAATAGAATATTAACGAGAGTTCCAATACTTACTATCTTTCACTTCTCCCATTCTTCTGACCTTTCCTGAGGCCGGCACGGTCTGTGTTCCTAAGCAGTAGCTCCATAGCGGACGTTCGGAGTGGATACTATCTTATCTGCTGATCCGCTAATACCACCCTAGACTGCATGCTTACATGCAGTCTAAGCATGCAGGCCCCCTACACCCGAGAACCCCCCCCACCCCACCTCTCCCCCCTCTCCTCCCTCCGCACCCCCTTCGTGAATCTCCTCCTCCTCTCCTCCTCCTTCTATCTTAGTAAACCCCCCCCACCAACACCCCCCCCCCTCTCGCCAAACCTTCCCCGCAAATACAACACCCCCCTCCCCACCTCTCCCTCAACATCTCTCTCTCTCTCTCTCTGTGGCTAGTTATACCAACGATAACCTCTGTTTGTAGTTCTCCTTTTCATCCGAGGATACAATAGGGCTATCTGTGTATATATAAATATACACACAGCGCAGAGACAGAGTGTACTGAGAGCGCAAATTGCGGTTAAGTGGTAGCCTTATGCCATAAGGTCCCACAGATTTCAGCCGGACAGATAGAACTCAGAGAAGTTTCTGTTATCGATTGATACGTTTGTAGTTTGCCCCGCCGCCATATTTGTAGTTCTTAGTAGTCTAAATAGCCAACCCCCCCCCCAAACTTAACACCTCCCTGCGCGTTGAGAAGTGAACTATTCCCGGTTCTATCTCAACGCCTCCCACCACTCGTTGAGAAGAGACACATTCCAGGTCCTATCTCAACACCTCCCACCACTGGTTGAGAACAGAACTATTCCCAGTTCTATCTTGACGCTTCCCCCTACTCGTTGACACGAGAGAATTCCCAATGCCATCTCAACATCTCCCCCTGTACCACAAGAATATAACTATTATAAGTCCCAACTGGGCGACCCCCTGCTTTCCAAGAAGCAAACTACTACTGTTTTCCACCCATCCAGCTCAAGAATCCCATCAAGTGTCTGCCCCCACCAGGCGAGCCCAAGTTTGCCTTACAACAATAGGGTAACCCATTGAACAGCCGTTCAAAACACCTCTTGGCTTTAACGTTCATACTGGAACAGAGGGATCTCATACATTCCTATACACACCCTCCACCCCATCAACTTGTTAGGCAGAGACCTGTTGGTTTCCCTGCAGATCACACAGGCCTGCAACTTAAAGAGCACCACCCCTACACACCTAGTCTGTACCTTCAAACACTCTCTTCCCCTCACTTCCTCTTTCAGATTGATGAAAGAAGGAGGCCATACCCCTTCCGATTGTTAGTTAAATTGAAGGCTTTTTCTTATTGTTCTCTCTTCCCCTTGCTCCCTTCCACCCTAAACACCTTGTGTTGGGACCAGAATGTAAATGTAGCATATTTGTTTGTATATTTGAGGGTCTGTGTGTGTCTGGGTGCTGAAATACGGGCAGCCAGTCCCTTATTAATATCGGCAGAACACGCATGTATTTGTGTTGGTTGTAATCACTGTTTTTTGATTCACCGACATTAATAGTTTAAACGATCTATAAATGTTGGCATTTGTACTAAGTTTATTCTCTTTTCTCTTCAGGCCTTGGCAACCCGAGCAGTGACGGATGCCCGGCATTCATCTTTTTAATTGTGTACATTATTACAAATATTCTCTTTTCTCTTCAGGAAGTGGCAACATAAGCAGTGCAGGTTGCCCAACACTCATCATTGTACTTCTGTGCATTGATCTTAATATTCTCTCTCTCTCTCTTCAGGAAATGGCAGTATAAGCAGTAACGAATGCCTAACACTCACAGACATTATATTTTTCCAGGTTGCTGGGCCCTTCTGTCTGTTTTCATGCGTTTTGTGTATCAAGACAGGAGTGCAATAGACACTGGTTGTGTCATGCACATTGATATTAGAGAACCAGGATGGTTAAAATAGACACAGGGTTCAACTGCTAAAATAATATGTTTAATTAATAAATGATGCACATGGTTTTAACCGGTGCACAAGGAGGGAGTTAGCTCAACTGCTGTAGTTCAATTCCAATACATTTTTTGCGAATATTAAATCTACATGGGTAAAATTCTGCACTAATCAGCTACTGCATACATACAACCTGAATAACACTGCATGAGATGTTCAAAGGTCAACTATTGCTTCCGTTGGAGCGATTGCAATAGATATAATATCTTGCCACCAATATGCATGCATTATCTTGTATTCAATAATTAGAGAAGCCGGATTCCAGAACCGAAAGAAGTCCTAACAAAAGAGACCGACCTAGGGGTCTTACATCAAAGCAGATCCCTGTACAAGAGTTACACGGTGATCTTGGGATATAGGGATAATTATCTAGACTCCACAACATGAACAATTAGCCTTCAAAATTGTCCATAGCATGCATACCGCTCGTCCACTGGGGATTCTTATTAGAAGAGTTCTGGGATAACCTGCCTCGTAGGAGAGTGGAAGAATCCCCCGCAATAGAGGAACCTGAGGAGGAGCGGTAGAAATGCATAGTTCAACAGACCTGACGAGGTCCAAGTACCAAAATGAAAAAAAAATAATAATAATCCTTACAGATTATGATAAAAACAGACATTTCATGAAAAGTCATCACGTAATCTATGGTTGATAATTGGCAATACTTACAATTAAACTAAATAAGTAGGATAAAATGTTATCCATAATTCATCCTGAGTGTGATTGTCAATGTACGTGTTACGTTTTTCATTACACAACGGGCTATGTAGAAAGTGGATACTCGATTATTACAATATATCACAACCAGTTTAATGGTCAACCATAACGCACAGCCATGACATGACCCCGACTGTCCCCGACTGACCCCGACTGGACCCCGACTGACAACGTGCCGGTGACAACAGAAGTGTGTTGCCTAATATTGAAAATGCAGATTTTTATATTATGACATTTTGTTGATGTTACGAATTTAAGTTTTGTATGTTTGTATCTTCCCATATGGTCTTGTCACCCTGTTATTCTGCAGGGTCGTTTAAAATGTAAATCTTTGAGGTTAGTAGTCAATCTGTTCTCACTCTGTTCCTTTGTTATCTTGTGTTGGTTTGGGCCTGTTATCCTTGATCCCCAGGGAAGCGCAGAGACGCATGTGATAAGGAACAGCCGCAATCCCTTATTTATGACATTTTAAGGAATTTAGATTACCATCTGGTTAACAAAGGCTTTTGGTTTGTTGAGAGACAGCTGCCCTCAACAACCCATTCACACAACCCAAGTGTGTAAGAACTCCTGGCCACTCAGCGGACTTCTCTGCGGACCTTTTAGAGAATGAAGGGACCCGCAGGGAGAAATCCCATCTGAGACCTCAGAATAGTATGCCTGTTTTATTGTCTGTTGATGCATGTTATGACGCATCTTCGTTCGTACTTTTCTTACGAATGTGTAATAAAATGATAAAATGAAAATAAAAATAAGTAAAAGTGTAAAATAAATATAAATGGAGGATAAATATACCGTGTGTGAATGTCCTCTCGTGTGTATCAGAGCCACCAAGATAATGGAGGTTACTCGACTGTTACATACACGAGGGGATATTGAAAGCATACCACATATAAAACTGTAAGATAATTAGGTAATAGTTTATTATTATTGACTTACAATAACATTTGTTTCAACCGATAACTTCTGAATTTTTCCTTTAGGTTCAGTTTTTGTTTTGTTTATAGAATATCACCATATATTCAATACCCAGATGAGCATAATTGTTGTGAGTTTGGATGACTCTTTATTCTACCTAGTTTAGACGGTTTTGATTGACCTAGCTCAAAATTCCCCCATAGACTTGGTGTCAGACGTAGGATTGCGGCACTCCTTGGGAGCCTCCGAGCCACACGTCGACTGACTAATCGTTCCTGCGGGTCCTGGAGTGGTGACGGTGGAGCTCATGGGGAGGCTCCGGGAGAGTTGGCAATCACGGGCTCATACGGGGAGAACTCAAGTAAGTCAAGATCAGAAAGTTGAATTAATGTATCGATTTGATGTTGACCAACAAAAAACTAGATAATTATAATAATAAATACTGTTTATGTAATGGTATAGTTAGGTCTGGGACCTGCGTAGCTAAAAAAACTGTTTTGGAAATAGTAATGGACGTGTCCGGAACATGTATAGCTATAAATAAGTAAAGATAAAACTGGGTTTTACTTTACTTCACTTTGCTGAGACATATGCATTTTTGATGTGGTATGCAAAAGGTAGCGCAATAGGATGTTGTGCAGAGAATAAGTCGTATGCACGGTTGAAGTGGTATGCAATGTACATAGGAGTGTATCAAAGTGTGGACAACATCAAATGCGAGCAATAGGTGGAATAAATGAAGATTAGGTCATCCAATATACATAGTTAGTGACAATCGGGTAGTATAATGAAGGTAACTGTTATTATGAGATACGGTTAACATTATGAGAATAGGTTACCTTCCCACTGCTGGGAAGGTAACCTATATGCTAGGTTCTCAATTTAGATTCAGAAGTAGTGGGTTCACCTTTCAAATGCCACTGCTACAACTGTAACAATTTGATACAACGTCAGCGTTTCATAGTCTGATATTTTTTAACTCTGATAAGTTGCGGCACATAGGTATACTGACTCATGTACAGTGTTGGGCGTAACGCGTTACAAAAGCAACGCGTTACCGTAATATATTACATTTAGGCAGTAACGGAGTAATATAACGTGTTACTAACTATATTACGGTAATATTATTACAGCTACAATCCGAGCTGTCTCACAGGCGGAGGTTTCGAAAAAACAACACAGGCGCAACAGCCGTAAATAAAGAGGAGAAGAAGACGGTTTTAAATCAACAGAAGAAGAAGACGGTTTTAAATCAACAGAAGAAGAAGACGGTTTTAAACCAACAGAAGAAGAAGACGGTTTTAAATCAAAAGAAGAAGAAGACGGTTTGGTTTGGAGATTGCAAAATGGCAACAACGACGGATAATTCAACGAAACAGAGGTAATAGATTATCTTAAATCTGCCCCTGTGATGGAAAGCCTGCACCACTTTCCAAGAGTTAAAAAAGTGGCACTCTGGTATAACGCTGCAACACCATCCAGTGCACCAGTCGAAAGGCTTTTCAGTGTAGGAGGACTTGTGCTCACCCCAAAGCGAAACCGTCTTGGTGATGAAGCTTTCAGCGGCTTCTCCTGTTGCGCTATAACAAATACTTTAGTGGTATGGAGTAGTTCTGTAGAACCTTAGGCTAAGGTCAAGGCTAAATGCCTTCAGTAGTTGTGTTCATTATTATCAGCTTTTATTTGGCTGCATATTTTCCTCAGTTGTACTGTATATTTAGCCCTAGTTTGGCTTTATGTTTTCCTCAGTTGTACTGTATATTTAGCCCTTGTTTGGCTGTATATTTTGTCTATTAAGACTTTGTTGTTTGGTCCTAACCAAAACATTAATAGGCTCTAAGCAGAAGTTCCTTGTAATGTCTCTGTGGGACTGAAATGTTGAATGTGTTTCATTATTTATGCTGTTCTCATGCTCTTTTTTATTACTGCTATTTCAGGGCAGGATATATGCTCAGGTTCCAAAATACTTAATTACAAAACATGCCCTGTCTGGTGGCTGTTAGACGTCATTCTTGAAGTGCACTTTTATTTTATTATTGAAATAGTATAAACTATTAACATGTTTGATTTCATGGAAATGCAACTTTTTTGTTAAATCTTTGTGTGGCTGCACTTTGTAACTCAGGAGCTAATAAATGAGGCATAGAAAAAGAGTTTGTGTCATGTCGTGTAGAGGTTTTGGTTGTTTAATTATTCTATATCATAACATTATTGTAATTCAGCTATTCATGGTACACACCACATGCAGATGCAATATAGACCTCATTAGACTTTAATGTTTGCCCCCCCCCCCCCCTCCGCCTTGTCCTGAATGTTTATTTTGGTGAAAGTAATAAGTAACTTATTACTCTACACAGAAGGTAATATTGTAAAGAAACGTATTACTTTCAAATGCAAGTATCTAGTAATATGAAATATATTACATTTTGGAAGTAACTTGCGCAACACTGCTCATGTATCGTTTACGGTTTACTGCATTTGAGAACAGTGTGGTGTCAAGACGGCTGCATAGACCCACCAATATCGACCTTTGGTTTTGTATGTACTGGTCTTGATTTCTCTTCACAATAGATTGGTTTATATACAGATGATTAAGGAAAGGAATTTCAACTTGGTTGCACTACACCGTTAGGTTTGGTTGTCATTCAATGACATCAAAATTTTTAAAATAGAACTGTCATGCCAAGGTGGAAATCAGCTCAGAATATGGAATGGGACACTCAAAACAAAAATTTTAAATCTGTGCAAGCACGAAATAGAATTGGTTGGATGCAATTATTATTATAACCTTTTTCAAGACACAGGAAGGTATACACTGGCAAAATGGTTTTAAGCCGTACTTCATCTGATTATTATTTTGTAATTCAATTCAAATAAAAAAAATTGTTTTATTTTTAAAATAACTTTTTTTTATTTCAAAATACTGTGAAATATAGATATTTTTAATTAGGAGCTCAATTAAGAAATATCCATTTTGACAAATGTACAATTTTAAGGTTGTGTATTCAACTGATTAATAATTTTGTCATTCAATCCAAATATTTTTTTTTTGTTTTCTTCCTAAAACACTGTTATATTTGATTAGGAGCTCAATTTAGAAATATTTGTTCAGACAAATGTACAATTTCAAGGTTACGTACAAGCCTGCGCATGCGCATTAAATACAAAGACGCTTACGACTACTGGACCAAACCGCAGTGTTGCCAACTTAGCGATTTTGTCGCTATATTTAGCTACACTGGAAAAAGGGATTTATGCCGCACTTCATCTGATTATTATTTTGTAATTCAATTCAAATAAACATTTTTTGTTTTATTTTTAAAATAACTTTTTTTTACTTCAAAATACTGTGAAATATAGATATTTTTAGTTAGGAGTTCAATTAAGAAATATCTATTTTGACAAATGTAAAATGTCAAGGTTACGTACAAGCCTGCGCATGCGCATTAAATACAAAGACGCTTACGACTACTGGACCAAACCGCAGTGTTGCCAACTTAGCGATTTTGTCGCTATATTTAGCTACTTTTCAGACCCCTTTGGCGACTTTTTTTCAAAACAGCGACAAGCGACAAATCTAGCTTCTTTTTCAGCTGCTATTGGTGACTTTTGGCGACTTTTTGAGGTGAAAGCACTACCCTTGACCAGAGTGACGATGACCCACTGGCGGCAGTAGCTCAGGTGGTAGAGCGGGTTGGCTGGTAATCTGAAGGTTGTTGGTTCAATCCCCGGCTTCACCAAGCAGTGTATCGAGGTGTCTTTGGCAAAGCACCTAACCCTGACTGATGTCGCGATGTGATGTCGAATCCAGACAGAAGCGCCTCAAGGCCATGAAGCGGCGAGAGCCGAGCGGGAAAAAATGATGATGATGATGTATACAATAATGAGAAACAATTGTTTGATTAAATTGTAATCTTTTTGATTGGATAAACCAAATTATTTCTGATAGATATTTCTTAAATGAGAACCAATTGTTGGAGTGAATCAATATTTTTTTGTTTAGGATTTAACATACGATTTAAATGTATTAACTTCATTCAAAGAATAGAATTATACTTGGTGCCAAGTTGTATTATTTTGTTTTTATGAACATAGGAAATATTGTTTGAGGCAAGCTATATATTTGTCATTGGCTCATGTTATGTAATATAGATGTGAACCATTACCCATATTTTTTTTACTTGGTTCAACAGAAGACTTTTTCCAGTGTACTTTTCAGACCCCTTTGGCGACTTTTTTTCAAAACAGCGACAAGCGACAAATCTAGCTTCTTTTTCAGCTGCTATTGGTGACTTTTGGTGACATTTTGAGGTGAAAGCACTATCGCTATTACCTCTTCACAACGAGCACCGGGTGCGTGCGCGGCCCCTCCCCCGTCTCAACGCACTTACAGGCAGCTCAGTCCTCGTGGTAAAAAGCAAACTCAGGAACCGGATGTCCTTGCAGACCTTAAACTCCATCCTATACATCCGATATGGATTAAAGCAGAGTGGATTAAAGCTGTAAGGTGATGCTTGCTTTGAGCACCAGCTGCCTGATCATGTTTTGAAGCTTTTTGGAACATCAGCTGCTTATTCATTCAAGGTAGCACCTACAGCTGAACCTGCAGTAGAGAGCCTTGACCAGAGTGACGATGACTCACTGGTTCTGTGAGCTAGGACAGTCTGTCTGTGTCTGGAGGGAGGTCTGGAGTAGGCCTAACTCTGCCATTTAGATTGTATATATATATTGCATATTGTGTGGCGGCAGTAGCTCAGGTGGTAGAGCGGGTTGGCTGGTAACCTGAAGGTTGTTGGTTCGATCCCCGGCTTCACCAAGCAGAGTATCGAGGTGTCTTTGACAAAGCACCTAACCCTGACTGATGTCTCGATGTGATGTCGAATCCAGACATCCTGCTGATGCTGGAACAGCGGCGAGGGCCGAGCGGGAAAAAATGATGATGTATACAAAAATATTTTATGTTTAAATGAGAAACAATTGTTTGATTAAATTGTAATCTTTTTGATTGGATAAAACAAATTATTTCTGATAGATATTTCTTAAATGAGAAACAATTGTTGGAGTGAATCAATATTTTTTTGTTTAGGATTTAACATACGATTTAAATGTATTAACTTCATTCAAAGAATAGAATTATACTTGGTGCCAAGTTGTATTATTTTGTTTTTATGAACATAGGAAATATTGTTTGAGGCAAGCTATATATTTGTCATTGGCTCAAGTTATGTAATATAGATGTGAACCATTACCCTTGTTTTTTTTAATTGGTTCAACAGAAGGCTTTTTCCAGTGTATACACACACACACATCTATATATACACACACACATCTATACACACACACATCTATACACACACACATCTATACACACCCATCTATACACACTCTATTTCTAGCACATTTTCACTTTATGTGTTAAAATAAAGTAAACCAAAAATATATTATAAATGTATTAATTACAAATATATTATTTCCTCAGTAGTACTTCAGTTTACTTAGATAAAGTACACATTTATTAAATCATATTAAGTGTATTCATATAAAATATACTAACACTGAAATATATATAAGTGTTTGATTAGTATATTAATTTACTATGTACTTCGAATGTGTTAAATATAAGTTTAATGTCAGTGTATTTGCATCTACTTTTATCAAGTGCACTTTTAGCACACTTTCAATAAGTTCACTTTTATAACACTTTTTTCATATCATTGTTAGCACAGCAGTGTTAAAGCGCACTTAAAATAAGTATATTAATAATTGAATACTACTTCAGTGGTAAATTAGTGTATTCTTCATAAGTACAAAATGCAACAATGCTGTTATGTAACAATACCTTTTCTAATTGAAAGAATATCCTTACTTTTCTATTTCTATTTCAATTTTAAATTGTTAGCAATTAGTGTTATAAAGTATTTGGATAACAACACCACCGTTGTTTTTATGCAATATTTAAAAATTCATCCATTCTCCAAATGTAATGGTGAATTTTGATAAAACATGAACATCAACAACAGAGCACCTTTCAATTGACCATGTGCTTTTATTTAATGCAGTAGTCACCAGTATTTCTTTTTTTTTCTTCATATTTTTACAAACAAAAACACCCACAAGGAACAATTGTCTCGTCATGACTATACATTGCAAATTTTAACAATGAAAATAAGCATAGATTATACAAATATCAAAATATCAAACTTATAACACAAAATAAATAGTTCAAAGAAAGTAATGAGAGAGAGAGAGAGAAAAAATAAATAAATATATATATAAATAAATATATATATATTAAAAAAAGAAAAGAAAGAAGGGGGGCAGGGGGATTAGTCTTGGGGCAGGCCTGATAATGAGTTAAAGTAAGATATAAAAGAATTCCATTTTTATGTAAATTTAGTGGAGCAGCCTTTTACCGACAAGGTTATTTTTCTAATCTAATAAAGAACATAACGTCCTTGAGCCAGACCGATATGGATGGGGGATTGGGAGACTTCCACATTAGCAAGATTCGGCGTCGTGCCAGAAGGGAAGTGAAGGCTAGCACCTCCGATTGCAAAGAGCCAACACGGAGCCGTTCTGTTGGGGTCCCAAATATAGCAATCAAGGGGTCTGTCCTTATTTGAACCCCAAGAACCCCCGACAAAATCACAAAAAAGTCAGTCCAAAATTTAAGTTATCTGGGACAGTAAAAAAACATATGACTAAAGTTACATGAGGAGGCATGGCATCGGTCACATTGGTCCAAAACATTTGGATACATTTTAGACAGTCTAGCTTTGGTGAAATGGACTCTATGTAACACTTTAAACTGAATAAACTGCAGCCTGGCACAAGGAGAAGATGAGCGTATATTATGCACAGCTTTATCCCACCATTGATCTGTCAGATTTATCCCAAGTTCACTCTCCCAAGCACTTTTGCTTTTGACAGCTGAATCATTTTCCAGAGCCATGAGTTTGTCATAAATCTTAGATATTAGTGATTTCTGTTGGGGTTTTAAGGTCAAAAGGTCTTCCCATGGCTGGTTAATAGAGAGCAAAGGATAACATGAAAGTACATAAATAAATGGGATGTAGGTAAATTAAAATCTTTAGACAAGTCTGAGAAAGTAGCAAAAGTGCCGTCTTTATAAAGGTCTCTAAAAACTTTAATGCCTCGGTTTTGCCATAAGATGTAGGAGATATTCCCAACAGATGGGGGAAATAGATGATTGTTCACTATGGGCATCAGAGTGGATGCAGAAGAAAACTTAAAATGGTGCCTAAATTGGAACCAAATCCTCAGTGTAGATAGCACAATAGGATTATTAGTGAAACTAGAAGGGTTAATGGGCAATGCAGATGTGAGTAAAGCCGGTAGTGTAGAGGAGAAACACGACTGGGTCTCAAGCTTACACCATAATAGATCGGGAGATTGAAGCCAATAAGTTAATTTATGTATTTGCGCTGACCAATAATATAGAAGAAAATTTGGTAAGGCAAGACCACCGTCGGATGTGAATTTTTGCAGTAGAGACTTTTTTACCCTGGGAGTCTTACCTCCCCACAAGAAGGAAGTAATAGTCTCATCCAATGACTCAAAAAAACTTATTTTCTGCATTCACTTCGACCTCCCCTTTAATATCTACCGTGCCTGTTATCAGTGGATACAATCCTGTGTTATACGGTGGTGACTGAGCCTTCGGGATAATGGCTCAGTTTTCACATCTTTATTTGTTATTTCTCCAGTTCTCTTTTCTTTCCTCCAGCTCTCAGAGATCTTTTTAATCTTCTTTTTAAGCAATGGACGGTCTCTACTCAAAATCTCCACTGCCGTCGGTGCCATATTAATCTTCTCTAGGTGTATAAACACTATTTTCAATACAATTTATTTAAGTTTATTCTACTCGTTAGACAAATTATTTTATTATCTCTAAGGCTATAAATGCGCACTCCTCCTGTGCGTTGCTATCTCTCTCTGTTGATTGGGATGTGCGTCCCAGCTATTTTTAGATCTGCTCTGCTCCTATAGGCCCCCACCCTTTCTGGCCACAGGCTAAGAGAACACACCCCTAGATAAGGTTTTTCCCACTTGTTCCAGACAAGTTATTTATTCTCTGACTGTCTTATTAATGACAGGATAAACTAAAAGCAAAACGGATTGTAAAAGCCTCCGAGGAGTCTTGTTAATCCTAACACGACTTAAATACAGAAAGAAAGCAGTTTATATAACGTTTAATAGTGTATCGAATTTGTTTGCACAAGATATTGACTGGAACCAGTCACTCACTCGTCTTTAAATGCAAAATAAAAGATTGGCCGAACGCTGAAGCTGGCCTTTGGCTTAAAACATGAACTGTCGGATATATAATCATTCAACCAGATCACGAACAAACAAGAAACTTCTCAAAATACCAACTCAAACGGTACCCCAACCAAGAGACTTATCTATTCAAAAGTGCGAGAAGCCTGTTTTCTTAAAATGCCAAGATCAGAATTAGAAATTCACTATCAATTGGTGCACGATCTGCAGTTCAACTTGAATTGAAAATTCACTAGTCGGCACTCCAAGGAAGCCCTTCTCTAAATAAAAACGAATTCATCCACAGTAATGAATTCTAACTCATGACTCATAACTCATAACTCCAGATGGGATCTCAAAAGTCCAACAAGTACGCACTCATTCGACCCGCGGACCTGCGCTGTTCTATTGGAACTTTGACACTAATTCTTTCCCCTAGAAGACAGCCACAGGACTTTATAGTAGGCCTACTTAACAAAAAACAATAATAACAACTTTGTATCAATTTAGAACCACAAAGCGTCTTGGTTATTTAAAAGCACAGACCGGTCATGGCTATGTGCGCGCACAATCTATCTCTCACCGGAGCTCCCCAATTTCTCTTTAATGATTAATTTGATTCGTTGGACTGAAGAGACGCTTTACCTGCCGCCGAGCAGCCAGACAGGACAGGAACAGATCAAACAACCGTATTAATTAATGGTAAGTCAACTTTACCGGGAATTTGATGAGCGCTAGGGTTGTGTGATCCGCTCGTGCCCCGTCCCGCACCCGCAGTCCAGCAACCGGGCTGTCTCTGTTCCTCAATCCTGTTCGTGACGCCAAATGTTGTGGGATTTCTAATAACGACTTATCTAATTCACTTCAACTAGCTATAGGCAAGAGGAATCGGAGAGTCCAGGTCAAGTATAGATGGAGAGTTTATTGCCACCCGCAAACGAGAGACAATAAAGCCGAGTGATATCTGCAAATACACACTACTGAATGACTCCCGTACTGCTCCTTATATCCCCAATCCTTACACAATACAAAGTGGGACTTTCATCAAATATTGATGTGCATAGCATGTTTTTCTGGGTCATACTGTGTGGATGTCAGCAAATTCTCATGTCTTCTGGGTCTCAATGTGACTTTTGAACATATATTATCCTTATACAAACAGAGATGATGCACACGTGTGAATGTCAGCATTGTCTTCAGAGACTACATCAGATGGGAATAGACTGGACCCACTCACTGGTGCCACATGGCACATAACATCTAGGGGAAAGGTGATCAGCTATTTTCCACTATTAAAGTATCTATATGATATGTAGGCCTAATAATAATCATAGTTTAACATAAAATGTAAGGTTAATTTCTACCACAAGAGCTCCAGGACTCCCGTGTGTTCTAGAATATTTACAGAACACGGCTAAAGGCTGTGTGCGCCTCGCCATTGCAATACATCCACTGTAAACAGAGCGCATGGTACCGTGGCTGCAAGCTGCTCAGGGCCACACCCCCACCCTCCTCCTTGACCCGCCTCGCTCCTCCTCATTTGCATTATAGCAACAGACACCAAAACAGCGTATTTGGGGGAAGCTCAATGTGCGACTGGCTCGGAGTGGCTGTAACTCTGCACCACGGCTGAATTTCACGAACGTCTTTGAATACTGTGTTAGTTGCCCACTAATACCTATATTAAAGAATACATTAAATAGCATGTCATGGGACCTTTAAGTGCTTGAGCCCTGACACTTTAGAGAATGTCTAGCGCGCAACTTGAATAAGCCATGTGCGATTTTACCCGGGCTCCAGCGCAACTTTCCCTACCAGGTGCAGCCTCAGGTAGCCTAGGACCATTCATACAGGAGCAAGCAAGAACGTTACCTTATTCTGTCCTTGGGAAACAGAAAAAGAAGGACAACCCGTTTCAACTGTTTATCTTTTTCTTTTTTTTTTAACTATCTTTATTTCCGAAAAATAGACAATGACAGATGAAATGATATTGAGCGGGACATTGACTGTATTATTTAAGGTTGTCATACCGTACCCTGTATATAACCAGGCGCGTGCCGTCCATATGGGCAGGTGGGGCGGCGAACTCCCTGCAAAAGCAGGGGGAAAAAAAAGTAGTTCCTCAGTAAATCATTGCTCCAAGTGTATTTTTAATAATGTGATTGTCACATTAACTATCTATAGTTTCTGTAGGCTTTCCGACTATTTTTGGTCTGTTGATATCAAATTGATGGTGGCGATTCTAGTTGAGTTTAACGAGTCATGCAATGTGGGGCAGGGGAGCTCAACGACCGTGTCCCTCCGTATGTTTCTCGCATAACCCTGCAGGCTGCAATAATAATTGAAATCCGCGCTATAAGTCGCCCATATGGTTGTAAAGTAGTCTGCCCCATGGTCATATTCTAGGACTGTTGTTTAAAATCGAATTACTCCGCCTGTATCTTTCGGCATTGAAACCTATTTATTTATTTATTTATTTCAGCAGGTATTAAAATTGTATACCGGATTTCATACCTGATTTAAACAGCTGTTATTGAGAAATATTTGATTTCAAAAGTGTTGTTATTGAGAGATTTGCACACATCGTCGGGCCAAGTTCCAAATCAAAGGTCTGCTTGATTGATGACTTGTATTTCTACTTTCATGTAATTGCAATGCACTCACTAAGCCAGTTGTTAAATGGTTGTTAGATTGTTAAAATAAAATATGGAAGAAATAACTTATAATATAATGTATAATGTCGTATTTGTCCTCTTCAATTTTTGACTTTGCAGGGTTGGTGTTTCCATTGCACATAGGCTATTCTAATTAGCCCGACATCATATGACGAGTGTTGCGGATGGCACTTCAAAAGCGTGCAGTAACATTAGGTTATTAGTTTATTTTTAAATCTTACTCACAATTAGTTTAGTTAATATGTTTTAATGTAGCTCAAAATATACATAATAAATAAATTGTGGGTGTGGTCATACGCCAGTAGTTTCTACCCAACCGAAATGAAGGGGCACCGCACGCTACTGTATATAACACATTGAACACAAGAAATGAAAGAAATTCCATTTATACCCATGTACTTTAACCATACATAACTACATAAAAAATAAAAGTGCCTGCAGGAAAATATAAATACAGTCCGCAAAAATTAACTTTGACGGAAAGTCCTCCGATTGTACTTCAGCTTCAGATGCCATCAAGAGGGGTCTCTGGTCGTAATCAGTCGCAAGTCTGTCCCTGACCAATCAGCATTCATTAGCAGAATGCTAGCGTGTACGGCCAACAACGGCACAAACTGTAAGAAATCGAAAGGACATAAGTACTCATTCATTTGACTTTTGAGCTATAATCTATATTGAACTTGCGGAATCTACAATAAAATTTGCGATACTTCAACGACAAGCAGGTGAAAGAGATATATTTAGCCGTCTAGCCCCATAGACTCCCATTCAATCTGGACTCGCCTGCGATCACCCCCAGTGGATATCTAATGCCTGGAAGTACAACCAAGATCGGTACAATGTGGCGTATAGGAAGTGCCTAGGCTCTTCGTAGACGGGCTCTGATAGTTCCCCCTTAAAAAGCCGGACGCTCTTTCGTGTAACGCCTCGAAGTGACCACTAGATGGAGATAAAGATTATGTTTAATTCTCAGGTTGTAACCTGTGGTACTTTCTTGTAGCACTACAGTACTGTAGGTTCGGAGTAGGGTCATATGCATATCAAATATTGTAAGATACTCTGGTCAACAGATACGCTTTAGTCTTGGAGTTGACAGTAGGTTTATTGAACTGCGCATGCGTACCAACGGCACTACGCGTACCCAGGCGGGACAGACCGTAGTCGAGTAAATCAAACAATACATTACATCTCCCTTCTTATCAAAGAAAAGGCATGCAATCTAGGAACAACTCAGAAACATGTTAGCAGCTTAAATGTCGTGACTTCATGTCAAATTAACCTTGACATCCATTTGACTTAAGTAAACAAAGTAACTCTTTAACTTTAAATCTGATCACAGTAACTTGGAAGTTAATACTTTGAACTTTTGATCAGGCTAACTGGGAAGGAGAGGTTACCAGCACTTCACTTCCATAGGTGTCTTTACCACACCTTGTCCCTAACTAACTTCATGCACACAACTCATAAAGTCAGTCTGTCGGGCGGCTTGACCGCTCTGCCTCGCCTGGTGATGTACAGTTCACCTGCCCGGGCCTGAGCATGGCTCAAGGGTTCTCTGGGAGGCGAGCGAGGCTGTTCAGATGGGGTAGGAGAAAGCTGTTCCTTTTCAGCTGTCAGTTCCTTTTCAGCTGTCTGCTCTGGCGGCTCAGTCCATAACTCATTACGTATCCAGTGGCGTGGACGGTTGGCGGCTGGAGTGCTTGTGCGAAGATGTTGGCTGTTGCGGCGGTACTCCTTGTTTCCACTGTCCACGATATAGGATCGCGGAGCACTGTGCTGTCTGACTACAACCGCTGGGGACCATGTGCGGCTACCAGGATAAGGCTGCATTCTGACCTCATCTCCAGGCTCGAGAGCGACACGAGGTTTGCCTGCTCTCTTGCGGTCATAATAGTACTTTTGATTGTCCTTAGTCTGTTCTAGCAGACGCTTGACTTTCAGTGGGTCATAGGCCGTTGGTGCAAGGAGCTCACGTGCCATAGGCAGCTTGTTGCGTGGCCTCCTTCCCATGAGCAGTTGAGCTGGTGAAAGGCCTACCGACTCGAGGGGAGTAGTCCTGTAATCCAGTAGTGCAAGATGTTTGTCTGGTGCCTTGTTCCACAGCCTCTTCACAGTTTGCACGGCACGCTCCGCTTCACCGCTTGAGTGTGGCGTGTGTGGGGAAGACGTGACGTGTAGGATGCTGTAACTCTTGCAAAAGTCTTTAAACTCCTCTGAGGAGTACTGTGGGCCATTGTCGGTCCTCATCGTTGCAGGGATGCCGTGTCTTCCAAACTGCGCCTTAAGTGTGTCTATGACAGTGCGACTGCGCGCGTCTCTCAATCCGTCCACTTCAATGAACTTTGAGTAGTAGTCCACAAGCAGTATGTACTGTTTCCCTTCAAATTCGAAAAGGTCTGATGCTACCTTCTCAAAGGGAAGGTGGGGTGTTTCCGTTGGTTTGAGCGGTTGTCTGGGCAGTTTATTTTGAAAATCTGCACACAAACTGCAGTTTCTGACTACTTCTTCAATTTGTGCACTCATACCTGGCCAGTAGAGGGCTTCACGAGCTCGCTGTTTGCTTTTCACTATTCCCAGGTGTGATTGGTGTATGAGCCTCAGCATGTGCTCACGCATGGTGGGGGGTACTACTTTTCGGAGTCCCTTGAAGATGAGTCCATCGGACAACGCGAGCTGGCTTTCCCGAGTCCCAATATGGCTGAATCTGAACAGGCACCTCACGCCTGTGCTCTGGCCAGCCACACTGAATAATCTGTTGGAGACAGCTGAGCTCTTCTTTTGTGCGTACTTGTAGTTCTGTATATTTCTGATCACTGACAGAGACAAAGTTCAGCATGGAGATGCACTCTAAGCCATCCATCTCTGGTGTGTTCTCCGATAGCTGTGCTCTGGACAGTGTGTCCGGGAGCTCCATGTCTTTTCCTCTTCTATACTTTACAGTGAGATCATACCACTGCAAGCGAAGACGCATTCTCTGAATCCGCATGGGTGTAGACAACAGGGATTTCTTGAAGATGTCTTTGAGAGGTTTGTGATCATTGTACACTGTGACATGTGTTCCAAATATGTAATTGTGGAACTTAGTGCAGGCATGGACAATGGAGAGTGTCTATTTTTCAATTTGCGCATAGCGTGTCTCTGCGTCAGTGAGTGACCTTGAGGAGAAAGCGATGGGCTGATCCTCTTGCAGCAGGACCGCTCCTAGTCCGCTGCTGCTGGCATCACAGAATATCACAACAGGCTTTGCAGGATCAAAATACTTCAGCACTGGGGGATGTGTGCACAGCTCTTTTAGTTTGTCGAACGCCTGTTGCTGAGCTGGCTGCCATGCAAACTCCACATCTCTCTTTAGGAGCTGGCGCAGCGGCGCATCCACTTCACTGAGGTTAGGGATGAACTTCGACAGGTAAATGACGAAGCCCAAGAAGCGGTGGACACCTTCTTTATCCAACGGTGGTGACATGCCCTGAACAGCTTCCACTTTCGCTGGGTCAGGCTTCAGACCATCAGCTGTTATCAGGTGTCCCACGTATGGCACAGAAGGCTGGCGTATGTGGCATTTATTGAAGTTAAGCTTCAGGTTGTAGCTCGTAGCTTTCTCGACCACTCTGCGCAGAATTGCATCGTGTTCCTGCACTGTGGGGGCAGCTATAAGGATGTCGTCCATCACGCTTACAGCTCCTTCAATGCCCTCGAGCATCTGGTCCATGATGCGTTGGTAGATTTCAGGCGCGCATTTTATACCAAAGGGGAGTCTAAGCCATCTAAACCGACCTATTGGTGTATTGAAGGTTGTGAGGAAGGACGATGATTCATCCAACTCTATCTGCAGAAATCCTGATTTTGCATCTAGGACTGAGAAGACTTTAGCACCTGGTATCATTGAGACAACCTCCTCTACGGTTCGCATGGGGTGATGTTCTCTCTTTATGACTTTATTTAGGTCACTTGGGTCTATGCAGATTCTCACCTTGCCATTTTTTACTACGGCGACCATGGAACTCACCCACTCAGTAGGCTGCTCAACTTTGGTAATGTAGCCATCTTCTTCCATTTCATGCAGTTTCTCCAGTATCTTGCCTCTGAGAGCGGCTGGTTGCCTCCGTACAGGATGAACTACACCTTTTGCACCTGGTTCAAGCTTTATGGTGTATTTACCTGGCATGGTTCCAGTGGTGCGCGTCAGCTCTGGGAACTCAAGAAGTCCAGCAGGAACACGCTGTGTTTCAGTATTGTCAGGGTTTTGTGTGTAGCGCCTCTCTGCATCACTCTCCAGTAAGTCAAGGCGCACAATCAGCCGCAAAACGCTTCAGCTGAAGCGCCACTGAGCACATTCTCTTGAGCAATGTCCAAAATTTCCAACACTGTGGTCTCTTTACACTTTTTAGACTTGACTTGTAGATTAACAGCAGCTACAGGCTTCAGCCGGTGATTGGAGTATGAGCGGAGCACTGTCTCAGAGCGCTGCAGCTCACCTGTGTGGGCAAGCAACTGGTAGCTATTTAGAGTCAATGTGTTACACTTTGTGCCTGTATCAATTCTGAATTTCACTTTTTTAGACAGAATTTCTAATTTGACCACCCATTTATCAACAGTGGGGTCTTCGGGCTGCATCACATTTATGCTCAACATTCCCTCATCATCTGTTGAGTCTTGGTCCGAGTCAATACTCACAGTGTTTACTGCACGCTTGTGGCACACTGCCACCCAGTGGTTGGGTTTGTGGCAGTAGGAACAAACAGAGCCTTTTGCTGGACACTTCCCTTGGTTCCACTTGTGCTGTGGGTCTTTTCCACACTTGGTGCAGTTTTTTGACGAGCTGACCGATGCTTGTTGTCGATAAGTAGAATTTCCTTTGTAGGGCATTGCCTTACTGGGCACGAATTGCTTCGGTTTAACAGACACTGCTGACATCTGTGAATCCTCTTCTCTAACTATTTTCATTTGTTTTTGTGATAATTCGAATTGCTGAGGAAGTTCTATGGCTTTATCTAACGTGAGGCTCTCGCCTCTTTCGAGCAGCCGCTCTTGGACCCGCTTCTCTCTCACTCCCGAGATTATGGCGTCAATTAGCATATCGTCAGGCTGAGGATACTCGCAGTCCATCAGAATTAGCCTTACATCCTTCAGGAAGTTATCAAAAACTTTCCGTCGGCCCTTGCTTTCTCTGTTTGAAACGGTGCCTGGCTATTCTCTTATTTTTTCGAGGTCTGATATAATTGGCAAATTTGTCCAGTACCTTAGACGGATCTTGCTTTTCTCCGTCTTCCCAGGGCAGCGTCTTATAAACCTCCCTGCCTTGCTCTCCGATCCACGTACCTAGCCAGCCTGCCTGTTGTTTAGGCGCCAAGTCGGAGAGGGGACCCTCAAAGACGAACGTTACGTGACTCCGGAATCTTGAAAACTCTTGATACAAATCCGAGGCGTCCCAATCTATTTTGGGATGTTCGAACTGCGACGAAGCCATTTTCCCACAGTTCCTGTTCTTGAAAAACTTCTGACACCATGTAAGATACTCTGGTCAACAGATACGCTTTAGTCTTGGAGTTGACAGTAGGTTTATTGAACTGCGCATGCGTACCAACGGCACTACGCGTACCCAGGCGGGACAGACCGTAGTCGAGTAAATCAAACAATACATTACAAATATAACAATATAGAATATAATAAGTACATAATATAGTATATCATGAACTTATTATTTGATATAACATAATAATACACTGATATAATTTAATAATACAACATAATATACTTATTGTATCGATAGGATTTAATATTTAACAATGTACAGATATAAAATAATAAATGTACTTTGACTTGAGTGGAAGTATATAAAGAAGAGGGGAGAGGGGATGAAAGGAGAGGAGAGAGTAGACGAGAGGAGACGAGAGAGGAGAGGAGCAGAGAGGAAAGGAGAGAGG